>NC_047024.1:15277907-15412907 GCF_902652985.1 Pecten maximus
CAACCAACCAACAAACTAACAAACCAACCAACCAACCAACTAACAACTAACCAACCAACCAACCAACTAACAAACTAACAACCAACCAACCAACTAACAAACTAACAACCAACCAACCAACCAACCAACTAACAAACCAAACCAACCAACCAACCAACTAACAAACTAACAAACCAACCAACCAACTAACCAACTAACAAACCAACCAACCAACCAACCAACTAACAAACCAACCAACCAACCAACCAACCAACCAACTAACAAACCAACCAACCAACCAACCAACTAACAAACCAACCAACCAACCACCAACAAATCAATCAGGAATCTCTCATCAACATGTAAAAAAATCATTGATTGATTAGATTTCTTGCGTTTCTAATTAAAATGGAGATAACAAAGAAACAAATATGCCGTTATTTTTATTTCTAGAGACGCCGTCTATATTAATAGCTTGTGTACAAGAGCCGTTTTTCATATCACGGCTTTTATAGAGATTGGCAACTTCTGTAAGTGTATCATATTGCCCGTAGCTATAGACTATTTTCTCCTTAAAATAAAGCCCTCTGAAGGAATAACAATCTCCTCGCCGTAATGAGACTATCGGGACATTTTCTTGGTATTAAACATATATATCACGGCGTTGAAGAATCATTTTTCATAGTTAATTAATTTCTAATTTTAGAAATTATATACCGTCAACACAACTGACACACATCTCAATGCTTTTCGAAATAATTAGCTGAACATCTGATAAGTGATATTCACTTTATTTCCTTACCTTTCAATGAATGATTAATTTTCTTCCTCGTCTAAGATATCGTTTGTTATTTCCGAAAGATAGAGTGAGGTTGCTTAAGATCCGAAACGTGCTATAAACAGGTATCAAAACCGCACTAAAGATGTTTTGTTTTTAATGTTTTCTTTAACAGACACTTTTAATGTAAAGACACTGGCGAATCTACTATCTAAAAATGGCTGTTATAACAATAAGGTATTTGTTTTATGTTAAAAGCAAAAATATCCAGGAGCAAATTTATTTATTGCCTTTTACTGAGGCGCATTCGTGGTTACTTGAAACTAAAAGAGATGCCAAAAATGTCCGTCAGCCAGGCTGATAGCTTTCGTGGGTTTATATATAGAATGTAGTTCCGAAAATAAAGCTATCTAATTGTTATATTCGACTGAGATCTAAAAGGGACAGAAATTATTATGTTTCAAGATAAAAAATTGATTGGTACAGAGAAATGTGACGTCACAATGAAAGTGACGGTACACGCCACTAATATGGCGTTATGCATTACCTAAAGCGGTCCTTCACCACGAAAATTGTCATAGAAGTCGGTTTGGATGATATAAAATGTTATAATATATTCATATATTTATATAAAATGGCCCTGACTGCCACTTGCTTCAACAAATCATATTAATACGTATAGCTCTGGGACCTCCCAGAACACAACCATGGCGACGACCTTGAGTCTGATATATAACCATTCTATATCGACTGACAGATTTCTCCGGTTATGACGATCACGATGATAGTCTATTCACCGACAAGATCTGTCTTCCGCACGCTTGTCATCATACAGCTCCATGAATAGCTCCCATTGCTCACCGATTGCATAACACACTGGCCGATGGACTGAACAAACGCCGGAAGTTTCGTTTCGTTTGTTTTGAACCAATATAAAACACCTAAATTTATATCACCATAGCACGTTATCTGCCTGCCTCTCAAAGATAACAGTCGTTTCCCGGACGCCAAGGCCCATTGCACAGTCTTTGTTTCCTGGTGCCCTTTTTTATTTCTATTCTTCTTATCACAGGGTGGTCCAGTCATTATTCTGTAGATCTTGTATTGACTAGGCAGTATAAAGTAAAAGTCGCTGGCCGTCGTATGTGCTGCCTCCGCATGTATGACTGGTCTATGGAAATCTAATCTTCTGTAAAATCACTTTTCGAGAGCAATTCATCATGTGATTATCGCTGTTCATCGACAGGCATCGTCATGTTCCCTCAAGAAGGTCTTATACAGTTCTTTGGCAAATACTTAAAATACCAAGGCTTACATTTGTAGCAGGCAACTGATTAGGTGATGGCAGGACAGTTTGGGATGGCTTGTCTAATTGTTTTCGTTAAAGGGACAATAGAACACCAAACATTCATGTAGGATTTATACTGATATCTAAACTTCTGAAACAATTAAAATAAATAGTAAATGCAATCTAACAAGCGTTTAATAGTTATATTCACATCATTATGTTATATATTTTTAAATAATCATGTCCTCTATTTTCATCAACACTTTCCCCGTATGTTCATTTGAGAGAATATTATCATTAAAACAAATTCTCTCCAGTGATTAATTCGGAACCGATCTGATACATCAGTGCAAAGCCTTGCCTTGACGATGATCAACATACCGCCAAAGTGACGTCACAGCTACGTATTTGTTCTCCGTCATAATCCTCGCTGCGTTTGATTTATTAGTAGCGCGTAACGAAACATTTGCATGATGTTGATCAAATTGACTTAACAATCATGTTATTTTAAGAGCACCTATCCGCTCATTGTTGCAGTTTAAGTTAACAATTTGAGACTGCAGCGCCAATCTCAATATTGTGGATTGTTTTCCTTTGATGATTACTCTTAAGATACATATCCTCAAACGACCCTTGGTGTTGGTGGATTTCTATACATCCCTCCTAATACGCCTTGGCTTGTTTTGGGTCCCTAAACACCCATCATATATATATATATGCCATGGCTATTTGTGTTCTTTAGACTCCCGTCCTGATATGAATCTGTCAGTTGCTGTCCCCAAGACACTCGTCCTCGTATGACCCTGGCTGTTATTGTCCCCTAGACACTTCGTCCTCGTATGACCCTGGCTGTTATTGTCCCCTAGACACTCGTCCTCGTATGACCCTGGCTGTTATTGTCCCCAAGACACTCGTCCTCGTATGACCCTGGCTGTTATTGTCCCCTAGACACTCGTCCTCGTATGACCCTGGCTGTTACTGTCCCCAAGACACTCGTCCTCGTATGACCCTGGCTGTTATTGTCCCCAAGACACTCGTCCTCGTATGACCCTGGCTGTTATTGTCCCCTAGACACTTCGTCCTCGTATGACCCTGGCTGTTGTTGTCCCCTAGACACTTCGTCCTCGTATGACCCTGGCTGTTATTGTCCCCTAGACACTTCGTCCTCGTATGACCCTGGCTGTTGTTGTCCCCTAGACACTTCGTCCTCGTATGACCCTGGCTGTTGTTGTCCCCTAGACACTTCGTCCTCGTATGACCCTGGCTGTTGTTGTCCTCTAAACAGCCGTCATCATATGATCCTTGATGTTGATGTACCCTAGACATCCGTCCCCAGATGGCTCTATTTGTTTTGTCCTGTAGACACCCGTCCTCATATGCTTCTGGTTGTTGGTGTCATCTAGGTACCGTTGTCACATGAGTACTGGTGTCTCGGGACACTCCAGCAGTAAAATATGAGAAAGCGCCCTTATTAAACAATTACATTTAAACGTGCAACATGCATTGCAGCTTCATTGATTACAAATTGCAATGAGTGAATGAGATCAATACTATATATTTGTGTTACGCCCGCTATGCCCAGGGCCGCGGTGGCCGAGTGGTTAAGGTGTCCCGACACTTTATCACTAGCCCTCCACCTCTGGGTTACGAGTTCGAAACCTACGTGGGCAGTTGCCAGGTACTGACTGTAGGCCGGTGGTTTTTCTCCGGGTACTTTCCTCCACCTCAAAAACTTATGTCCATTGTTTATGTCTCATGATTCAAGGCATTAACAGCACCGTTAACCATGGTAAACATAATTCATCATGTATTTACATGCAGTATTCCCTGAAACCTGCACGAGTTCTATAATAATAATGATTATATTATACGTTTTATTTGATCTTATATCGGTTTGTAATCACAAATGGCAACTATTAGTTACAAGAACACACAAATGATTTAAGCGAAGAAATAATATATACAGTAAAACACGTTTAGTACGAACACGCTTATAGCGATTTTATGGATATTGCGAACTGATCCCGATTCCCCAGCTTTTCTCCCTCTTACTTCTATGTAATTCTGTATTTATATTGCGAATTTCACATAGCGAAATATTGTCTATAACGAACCAATTTAGCGGTCCCGTCGGCTGAAATTCCATGTATGAGGTGTCTAAAAAGATATCTTTTGACTGGAATCAGGAATTAGTCCTTTCGTGATCAAATTAAGAAACAGAAATAACATGCTTTTAATTCTTTTTTCTTTCTTTCCTTTTTACCTTCATTTCGATTGTGCAATAAACGTTGAATCAACAAGTTAAATTGTATTACTCCACTTAACATTTAACTGTTACAATCTCGGAGTTCGAATGAATAGAGCCACAATCTTTACAGAAAAAACAACTCTCTTCCTGAGTAGATACACTTTTGACGGTTGGTTTTATATTGTGAGCCATAAGACGATTGCTTTTTCTTTGAAGCCTCACCAAGTTCCAGTTATGGAATTTTGCACTTCAATGTTATATTCAAAACTTCAGCTCTTAATCCGGCCAAGTTTGTATTACAATAACTGTACATCAAAACGAAATTATGTTAATGACTGTCAGCTTGTGGATTGAAAAAGTTGCCTCTAATTTCCAAACTAGCTCAAATACATATGTACCAAAACGAGGCCAATGACCATTGTCTTTCACAGAATGAATAGTCAATCAGACTCGAATGACTTAAATAGAACTTTAAAAAGGCAATTAAAGCTCAATTTTATTTCACGATACAAAATGTACTTATAATTCAATCGAATATATTATTTTACTTTCTACTCTCTGCCTTTTGAACTAAGGGTAAGGGGAGGCCCTTACCAAATAAACGTGTACCCCATTATCTTGTTTAATGACTCCTTGTCATCGCCAAGAGTCTAATGAACAGAAATACCTATCGTTATCAATTACATAAGCAGACACTCTTTTCCTGATTTGTCATTAAACCAGACAATGGATAATGTCTACCCAATCATAATCACAGATGTATTTGACGTGAAATTAAAGTGTGTTAAAAAAAAAACAAAAAAAAAAAACAAATAGAGAAAAAAAAGCAAAAAAAAAGAAGAAATCTTTATATTTATACAGATTTAATGTTTTGAACAGGGCAAGCTGTACTGATTGCTGACACATCAAAGATTTGTTATCATTAGTTTCTCCAATATACATCATTGTCGTTTTACATGCACAGTCGCCGTAATTTCATCGGGCGTTATACCTCTGGAAAAACAATTTCTTTGTTAGCTGACATTATGACCAACATACCTTTCAATTTTTAACTCTTCTTTTAGCACACCTAGCTCATTCTGCAGTATAAAGGGAAATTGGCTTTGCAGACTATTCAATTCATTTGAGTATGTTGGATCTGTCTCTTCCTCCCAATTTCCTCCCACATAGAAATTTTCCCACACACATTTAAGACTTTGCACATAATAATGAGAGTTGAAATATGTTCTTACCATCTATTTTTGTTTTAATTCCATACTATGAATTATGAAAAAAACCCACTTCCTGCTCAAGTTATCTGAACATTAATACACTCCTTCCGTAATCATGGATTGATTTTCTTGTAGATCCTGGCGGCCACGGTTTCGGTTACGAACTTTCATTGTAGGTTTTCTGCAGTATACTGCATACTGCTCACCAATTCAGACCGTAATCTCAATATGTTATCAGCAGTTTCGTTTTTCCCTTCGTCTTTAATTATCATCCTCTCATATCATATTCTACCATGTTGCACTCAACACCGGTCCTTTTATCCAAAAACGGATTTTCATATTCTCTTAATTGGATTTCAGAATATAATTAGAGATGACGGTTGGTCAGTTTTATTGCCGGTATCTTGAATGTTATTTTCTGTTCGCCATCGATATCTTCATGGAAAATATCATTTTTCCTTTTCCAATTTGCTGATTTTGTTTTTATGATATTTACATTCCCACTGCAGGGTTTCCATATGTTACTACTAACCTAAATGTATGATATATCCCGGTGTTGACATGGGCATATAGACTGCTGCGTAGTAATGCATTGATCAGAGTTCAAACGGTAAATTTTACCGTTTTTGAGAGATACTGTTATCAGATATTAAACTCGGTTAATATAAGATAAATATTGCAATTAGTAGTGAGCTTATCTTCGCACAAGCAGTTTATCAGTGGGACTATTTTGTGTACCATCATTGTTGCGTCGGTTGCCCTTGACAACAGCTGAAACCCACTGGAATTTTCCGTGAAGGCAAAGGCTTTTCTACCAAAGTTATCTAATTCAATGCATGCGTACAATCTTTTTTATTCTTTTTTTTTTTAAATTACTTTTTTTCGTTATATTGCCATTGCAAAATGTAGCATTGGTTATCATACTTTTGACATGCATTGAGGTATACATTGGGTGATCTAGCATTTACATTGGCGTGTGTTAAATACATATCTCGTGGTTTTATTGACACTTTCTTGGTTCTCACTTTGAAAACTTTACATTGCTGGAATCCCTATGAAAACATACCTATTGACTTGAGTTGAACATCGAAAAGGTGATTAATTTTTTAACTGTATATTAGCTTTACTTAATTTTAGCAATTAAACCTCCTTAGTGATATTCTGAAATCTATTTCAGAATCTGTTTTCTGAAATTTGCCGCCATTACTTTTTACAGTGGTTAAATCAAATAATTAAAAATATTGTACTGAAGATGAATTCAGAACAACCAAACACTTATTATTTAAAGACAATATTATCTATATTTTAGTTAGTTCACTGTTATAAATTGGTTTTGATATTCTTTCATGTAAATCATTTAAAGACATTAAAAATCTACGTATTTCCCAGAACAAGTAAGTTATCATTAAACACTTCATAACTACTTTAATATCAGACTCTATTTGAAAAAATGAAATAAAAAAAATATTCATTTGCGCAAACAAAGGTGATATATTATACCAATACGGTTTTGTTTGATTTATATAGTTTGACTTGATAACTGTTGTAAAAATAAACATTTCTTTATGTTATTTTTACTATACCTTTTCCATCACAGAGCACCGATTAGTTCTGAATTAAGAAAGGATTCGTTGCATTCATTGCAAATGTCAAAGACCTCTTTATTCGTATTGGTATTGGTATTCATCCTACTCTGTAATATCGATATTCTTCTTAAGCCTTGTAGAAGTTTAATCACCTGTTAATCGATTACAGACCGATATTGATCGTCTGCATTGATTAAAACAGAATGGTGTGAGCCATTGATAGCCTACACTTAGGTCAAGAAGGTTAATCAAGAAAAATTAAGAATGGTATCCTTCTAATTCCAGAACCGGTGACGGATCAATATTTATCCGGAATTGATGCAGTGAGAGCAGAACTCTTCTGTCAGTAAGCGGAAAGGGTAGGATTGGTTGGAGCAGAGTGCCCAGACGAATACAAACATGTCGTATCAATTCTAAAGATATACTGAAAGACTTGCTTACGATTTATACTGAATATGACACCAATATGATGTCGTCTTTCCTTCGCAATGACACAAATGTCTCTATCGGATTATGAATTTTTATGAATTATTTTCTCTGCCCGAAGAAGTGCAAACATGACATGACAAAGAAAATTACTTACAGCTGATGTCTAGATCATACAATCACTCAATGACGATTTATAGGTGGGAGTGTGACCGATCTAGCTTGTGATATATCGTGCTGCTTCTAGCAAAACGTTTAAGGTGTTATTTGTACCGGATGTGCTCTGGAAAGTCTTAGAAGCAGACATGAAATTTGCATTTTAACAAAAACACGATATAAACAGGGAATTTGTTGATAACGGGATATTGCGCATACCATCAACTTTTTTCCTGAACATGTGTTAGGCTTGGAATTGGATGCTCCATTTTTGTCAAGGTAGGTGTGTCTGATTTTTACTCAAATTAACACATTTACTAATATCTATAACTACGTGATATACGTAACTCCAACCCCCGATCTCAATTTCTTACTTAAAGGTTAACTCAGGCGATAGACGGTATGCATTCTAAACTTTGATGTATTTTTTCTCTCGGAATTTTCTCTTGGCCTTGGTCAATAGCCAAATTCAGAACAAAAAGTTGAATGAAATATCTTGGTGTGTTAAAACTAAGATTCTAACAAATGCGCTTCAATCTGTTGGCATTGATTTTGTTCTTTTTAGAAAATCGCAAAACATTTAGATCCTAATTTGTCGAGTATAACTAGCATAGCATATTGTCGACATGGTTTTTAATTATTAAAATATTCAAATTAATTTTGAAAATACTTTGCATTCTTAATAAAGGGGCTCAACAAATTGAATACAAACATTTTTTTCGTTTGGTTATTTCAATGCCTCCTCAAAATAGTTTTTATTATGTATCTTTAGCGGTTTTACATTTGTTTTTGTCAGTTCATTTTCATTGACTTCAGTAATTGACGATTTCATTCATTTGAATAGTAACATGGTTTAGAATATACATATATAATTGACGCCATTTTGAAATATGATATTGCAAATTATGAAATTTATTGAATCATGGATTCATTGTACCTCCGCCTCCATATATCAAAATTTACGAAGTTGTCAACTACTTATCAACACAATTGGCTCTTATCATTTCTAACGAGTAAGAGACGAAACAGCTGTATGATGCAATTAAATTCATTTCTTGGCTCTACTCTATCTGACTCTCAATTCTTACTGAAAGGTGCTAATATCTTTCATGCCTTTAATTTGTACAATCCACTACACCGAAACAGAAATATCTTATTAATCGAACGCAACTAGATTTTCTCTCTGTGTGATACCTGGATAATAAGTATTTACGCGCACTGCACATGTTTACCAGGAATGAAATAATTTAAAACCCATCATTACTTTGCATATCCTACCGACAAAATGTTGGCCAGTAATGTTGTTTTCTTTGCGGGATGACAGGGTTGCCAAAACAGATGCAGACAACATGCACGTGAAAAACAGGAATTGCATTTCAAATAAGCATGGCTTTCTCAATTCTTAATTTTCAATTTGTAGCTATATTGGATTCTTTTAGACATCAAATGATACCAAATAATCACACCGAACCCACATTTCAAGGTTTGTCATATAATTACTGACTAATTTATTTCGCAAACACAACAAAGCTATTTGAGATCTTGCCAATTCGAAATGAACAAATTTACAAAACATTCCCCTGAGTAGTTCAGTCATTAATGTGTACTCTGCATGTTAAAACCAACACATGAGCGATGATGTTTTAACCTGACATAATTAAGTACATGTACATAGTCTATTTCTTAAATAACCTTTGAAAGAAGTCTTTCCAATGAAGCCGGGCGGGAAGAGCTTTTAGTATTCATTCTCGTTATACTGATTGCACTTCTATCTTCTGTTTGGTAATAATGTTAATTAAACAACTGCAAATGATTTCAACGTTTCGTTTGGACAAAAGATGATTTAATAAGTACCAGGGCGTACTGAAAAACAGACCACAAAGAAGGCATTCATTAACACTTACAAAAGCTGTAATATTCTTTAAAGGACTAAATTTAAAACATCAGAACAAATTGGGAGGTTGTACTTAGTTATATCTACATCAGATTTGTAGACTTGTACGTATACATATATATATATATATAAAGAACAAAGTTAAAATGTCCATGTGACGGCAAATAATAATAAACTAAAAAGTCAAACACAGATCTGCTGTCTCCCTAGTACTTTCGCGGCTACATCGTGCCGCTCTTCAGGGGATTATAAATTTTATTCGGTACATCATTTTATGACGTCATAGTTTGATTATATATATATATATATATCACGTATACTGGTCTAGTCCGTTTTCACAGGACAAACGCTCTTTTGGTTCTTAAGACATTTACTCAATTACGAAAAGTATTTAAATAATAGAAACTATTGCGTCCTTAAAGAGATAAGACCGAACTTTACACAGTCAATATAGAATTTAAGATGTTTAGAGGGTGATAAGAGCGTACAATATATTATACAGTTATTTAATGGCTGTGAGGGAAATAGCACTTTTATTGTCCCCCGAGACATTAACTATTTCCCGAGGCGAAATACAAATACAATAACTGTTTTATTATACCCACATTTAAATTATTCCATTTTGTTCAAGACTTGTAGTAAAAGCAAAGTTTCAATGATTAAATTACAGAAAAAAAAGACATTACTTTGTGGTGTACACGTACACTTAATATATAATTACTGGGACACAGAGTGTAAAGTCAAAGGGAGATAATCACTATAATTGTTCACCGTATTCCGTTTCTCATTTTAGTTTTATAAGAATTACCGGAGTTCCGGAATTTGATCTGTTTTGTATGTTAGTTGAGTTCCTGAATAAAAACATGGAAGACACGCTTGATGTTAGAATGCTCTATCACACCTTGTTGTGTGTTAGCGTTGTCGTTGTCTTTCAGAAACAATCCTCTTCAATACTTCTTCATCCAGATATTATGTAATCTTGTAGATGAAGCTATTTTCCGAAATGTTCCTGTAGCATTCACTCGAACTATTTTAGGAAACAAACTGCTTCTGTCTCGTCTTGGACTTGGGTTTTCGAAAGAGATTTCGGACTTTATCATAATACAAGGGATGGCGGTAGAGACGATCCGAAGGGATATGACAAATACATTATCCGAAATGAACAAAGCAAAAAAAATCCGCGAAAATATGAATGCGCTTATTCCGAGTAAATAGCACTTTTGACTATTAACCTGGTAAATAGCATTTTTGAAGGATGTGTTTCTAATAGCATTTCTTTTGTCTACCTTTTATATAGTGTAAAATAAGGAAATGTATAATAAATATATATAAATATACATAGTACAATAGCCTATTGTTGATTGCATCGATGATAATCAATATTTGTCGGAGATTTAGCCAGAGAAAGTACGTACTTCAATAATCCAGGAAAATTAAGCATATACAGCATGTTTTTTTATGAAGTTCTTTGCTGTTTCTACATATATGTTTCTGTGAGTTGAAATCCTTGATTTATAATGATAAAATATATAT
This sequence comes from Pecten maximus, assembly GCF_902652985.1. Taxonomy (NCBI): domain Eukaryota; kingdom Metazoa; phylum Mollusca; class Bivalvia; order Pectinida; family Pectinidae; genus Pecten; species Pecten maximus. The sequence continues at coordinate 15,289,007 of NC_047024.1, forward strand.
TTAGACTTCAGTCATCTTTGTGTAACAACTTGTGAATTCATCAGAGTCTTTCGACTTAAACGAGGAACGAAATCACGTGCTACACAACGTTCCCGAATACTTCTCTCTTTATTTTGGCTGACTAATGTTTCGAAGAAAACACGTGAATTGAATTGGGAATAAGCCACCTCTCTCGTCTATTGTATAAAATAAATGTACACATACATGTACGTCTGGTGGAACATTTCTCAGAAGAATCTTTATAGTACTGTTCTTTCCGAGCATTTACTGTAAACGTAAGCTGAGCACATATTCAATCACACTTTGAACAAAAACAACCAAAAGTTGCACATAAATCCAAACGTTCCAGTGTCATTCAATCTTAATTATGTAGTAAATTTGCTGATATCTGAATAGTCATCAACATTTTCAAAACTCTCATAAGCCCGGATAGATAAGCTTGTGGTAGGATCCCACGCATTTTGACATGTGATTCCATATCAAGTGCTTTGTCCATCGCGCCGCCTGATCAATTTTATTTCGGAAACCAACAAGAAATTATCGACGCAAAAGCGAAACAGAAATTCTCAAAATCGATAAACGTTGGCAAACAATGAACAACCGACAATTATATGCGTAAAGATATAATTGTTCGTATTTGATACGTTTAAAACAACGCATTTCAAGGAAACCGGAATGTTACTATCCAGAAATGGAAAGTTGAGAAATCATTACGCTTATCATATAACTTATATGAGATATGAAGACTTTAGAGAGGTTAGCGTATCAGACATCATTTCATTGTTGTATTGTCGTTAACACCGGCTTAAATTCCGTTTATACATATGTGCCATTGGAGTCATATCGCGCGTGACTACTGAGGAATTGTTTTCGTTTACGTACCCAATTATGTTCTGTGATTAGCACAGCGCTATTGATTACACGGATCGTATTTCAGTCTTTTCTTTATGACAAATCTGAAAACTATACACGCTAAATTCTATTGTTTACACAATAATGACATAGTGATATAAAATAGAATATTCTTCTATCATAAGTGGGGCCATCGTGACCTCGGTTGCTTTCGAACTTTTGGTACTGATATTTAATATGGAGAGCATCATTAAAGGAAAGTCGTCGCGTGGTCTACGGGAAACACAATACTTCATTGTTCTCTACTTAAAGTAGGCTACGTGGGCGCAGTTGATTTTTCTATTTCAAAAAACAAGAAAGGACCGACGTAGTAAAAATCATAGTAATCCTAACTTAAAAACGAAAAACATAGGAAAATAGGAACAAAACATAAACGTGTTGTATAAAGACTATTGATAAAAGAACAAAGGGGTTCAGACCAGGTGTTTTCAAGTGTAAGCGTCTTCTGTTTCATCGACCATACAAATCTAGGTCACGACGACACCCGCCATACAAATCTAGGTCACGACGAAACCCGCCATACAAATCTAGGTTACGTTCTGAAAATAAAAGATAGTGTGGTAAAAATGGAACCAATAGACATAGCAACAAGCCTAGAAAACAATTGTCTTCATGCCGAGGCAGAAAATACAATATCTCAAAATGATATAGTGATGTCAACAAAAAACATTTAAAATTTTTAGAGAGAATAAAACATTTTACACTCTTACACTTACGTGTGAAAATAAAGCAATTGAAAACTAAGGGGAAAAAAGACTTTCCTTTTGGAGAGATTTCGTACACGAGCTAATACATAGTCGACCCACTGCCATTATTTTGAAGATGAGGAAGACACTTTGTCACAAATGAATGTTTTTCGCCTCGCTTTGGATTTTCTGATTTCCCATGGGCATTGTGACCTATCCGTCCGTAGAACCAGACCTTGCATGCTCCTGTTATGAATCTGTCTTAGTAGATAGGGAAACTTCGCTAAAACATTTGGTTTGTAGGTTTCTCATCATACCAATGACACATGTACAGCAACAGCCCGAGAAATACTGCAGCGGATGTCAAAAGTAATGTAGTTAGTGACAGTCAGCATCCTTGGTTAAACATTAAGGCAATTCAACAGCAAAACAAATCAACAAAACGCTTGTTCTGAAATCTCGACAGCATTTCCATGTCTGCACTGGGTATGCATGTCTGTATCAAAGTGCAAGCGTGGGCAAATATATAACGAAAATACATTGAGCTGCTTTTAAAATGTTGGTGCGTGGCGTTTATAGCTTTAGTCATCATACACTATATACAGCTACGATTAAATTCACATATAAAGGTAGTTTTCACTGTTGTTTCCTATGAGCAATTATCACTACACTAGTTGTTCGCTGTAGAGAGACATTTAGGGCAATGATTGATAGGCGCACTCGTACTTACTATAGAAAACAATATACAGAAATGTCATTAAGCACATTGATTAATAGGCGCAATCATCACTTGCCATAGAAAATAATATACAGAAATTCAATATAGAGCAATGATGATTTAACAGATTGCTTGCGAAAACTGCGGAAATAATATCACCACGAAAAGATATACATTTACAGTACATGTCAGGTTTAACGTAAGATATCCATAAATTACTCATAAGTAAGACTTCCAGTTATGATTACCGGTAACATGTAGCAGAGCTCTTACGGGACCTGCGTCACTAAATCGGGTTTCCATATCCATAATGTCTCAATGATAGTCGGTAATTCAGATAGCGTGTAGTCCACCTGCAAATTTATAGATAAATTGCTATTTTTTTTTGTATATTATCGATTTCATTTTTTCATCAACTGAAGCGCTATAACGTCAGTCGATACTCCATGGCCTATCTGATAGGCCGACCCTAATTGAGGTGTACAACAGTAATGGATTTTTCATGCATGGTTTTTACATACCATTAACAGTAAATTGGATATAGTTAAGGTGTTCAGGTATTTATTTTGTAATTTGTCGTAAAGATTTCAACACCTTTGGCGGCTAGTAACACAAAAGAGCCAATGATGTTTATAATGCAGTTTTATTCGTTTTCAAGACTTAATTTTAGGTATACGTACACGTGTCAGTTGCTGTAACATTCCAGAAGACATATTCATTTGCGAAGTATTTACTTTAGTTTTGTTTGCAATTTAAGTCATGTTGTTGTACATACAATTTAAGGTTCATTATATAGTTATTTCTTACGGGCGGATCACAGACTGACCGCATAACGGAGGTGGCCGCTTAATCAAGGTGACCTTTGTAAGAAAAAAAACAACAAACAAACAAACAAACAAAAAAACAAAACAAAAAACAAAAAAAAAAACAAAAAAACAACAACGTAATATCTTTTGTTTTTCATGTGGGGGTTAATAAAAATGTTGGAATGATTCTATTTCTATTTAGATTCCTCTCCGAGAGAGGCATAGCCATTCCCATCTTATAAACAGGATAGAAATACGCTGAGTCAGGTAAAAAAAAAAAGACGGAGATTCTAATCTGGCTTACTGGTCAGGAAGGTTCACAGCCTCTCAAATGATCCGAGAACAGCAGGATATTACCCATTGTCTGTAGGACTAATTTACAGCCTGGATGGGCCAGTGTTGTTCTCTAAGTACAGACTAATGTCTTTCAGCAGTGTTGGGATCGGTTTATATTGACTCCTGAATAACATATGTATCCAGAAAACAATACAATAATAGGTATTGTTCTCTTGACTATTGTCACCAACACAGTTCGATACCATTTCGATACCAAACATGACATTACTAACATTTGATTTACACAACTGTTTTTGCGAGATGAAAAATATGTTTACCTTTTCTGGAGGTCACGTTTTATCATCCAAATACCACAAACAGCCATGTCGGTGTGACTTCGGAACCACTCTACAATTAGACAACACCACACGATCTGTAATCAAAACTTGTTTACCTGTATCCGATATGCAGACTCCTCTACTGTTTACGTCCAATGTATCTGTAAACAGTATGACCAAAATTGGGGAGCCTTGTTTGACTCCAGAACAGAAAGCCATTGATACAGTCCGTCTGTGTCGCTATGGTGTTCATCTAGATCTTTCTTGGTAAGTTCAAATTTTCTCTGTATTTTTCTACGAGGCCAGTTAGTAATTAACTTAGGCAGTCATACATGATCAATCAATATCTAATTAGCTCCGGAAGTGACGATTACACCTCTAAACAAGGTCAAAGCTTAAAAGCTTTGAAAAATTTCAAGCTTCTTCCTCGGCAGGAAATTTCTTGTCGCTCCGAGACACCTAGTTTTTCTATTTTTATTTCTATCATGTTTCAGACGCATTTAATCACATCATCAGATTTCATATACGTTCAATTATCTTATCAAATGATATAAACATGTTTAAAATTTACAAGTGTCTGTATACTTTTCACCATTATGAATTTATTTTTTATAAGCAGAGAAATAGAGAAATGTTGGAATGAATTCATCGCAGAGTGACCCTGAATTTAAAAATAGACAGAAAGTTTTTTTCAGTGGTTACGTCTAAGAGATCAGGGATAACCTTTGACGTTTTGTCTGCTGAGTTGTATCTTGATTTTATCGTCTACGAATATCCGCGTCGCCATTAACCTGAGATGTGAACATAAATGCCTTAAACACAGATGCTTTAAAAACATCCATGTTTTCCCCTGCAATTATCCAATTTTACTGAACAGATTTTTTTTTTTACATTTATCCGATAGAAAGCGTTAACATTGTATCGTTTTGTGTCAGTATTTACCTCACTATCATTTAAAGGCTTAAATAGAACCTTTAATGGACTTTTGTAATCACACAGAGGGAGGTTGCCTAGCCCTATTGATTTACTTTGGTATTAAACCCTCGATCCGTGATCAGTTCCGTGTTACCCTAAGGGAGCTGTGTTATGTGATACACAAACATGTTTACGGAAAACTTGCTGCAAGACTCTTTTCTAGTCTCAGCAAAACAAGAAAAAATCGACCTAAAAATCTGAACATGAAAACACCAGGCTAGAAAATAATTTGAATTTGTAGGTATTTGTAAACAATCCTATCTTTCGTTACAAGATAAATTCCAAAGCTCTTACCAATTTGGTGTACTGCAGCTTGTTACCACGCAGAAAAACGCTAGATAATTGACGAATTCGAAACGTTAAAAAATCATAGACCTGTTTTCTGCGAGTTTCAGATTGTAGGGAATATCAATCTTGCCTGAATTTTATAAAATAGTACATTAAATAACATAAGTTTCACATTAATTCAAATTAATAAAGTTGAATGCGCTTTATTTCCATTTGCTCTGTTAAAAAGTAAAAAGAATGATGATGAAACCAAATTCTCACAAAATTACACTGGTTTAAAGATACATATGTATGAAGAACAATGTTCGTGACGTCGTTTTGCTTGACGTCACTATATTAAGGGTTTATATGACATAACGAAAATAAGTGCCCCCTGATTAAGAACATGACTTATCATTGCAACTTGCATCAACTTCTATTGTATAAAAGTTGATATCCCCACGATAGAATATATTGATTAAAATGTTGAAATTAAATATTTGAGTTTGCGTTTATTTCAACGAACTATTTTTGCCGGAAACGGTCGTCTGTAGTCGTGACGTCACAACAACAGATCACATTTGACAGCGCGAAATTTGACTTTGGAATGCGATACAGTTGTTTCCGCGCGTGATACAGTTCGTCCGTTATCATGTGAGAATTATCGGACAATGACGTTCCAAATAAGGCAATTTAGTGGTCAAATGATTTGCTGGCTAACAGGCCATCCGGAGTCAGTAGTACACGAACAAATAACAGGGCAGATAACTCGACATAAACATTATTTCTAATCGATGTAAAATGATACTTTTGATTTGTCAAACTCCGCATATCGGTTGCTTTTGAATTTACATGACAACAATTCTGGTGTTAATTAGCTAATAAAAGAAAATGTGGCGGTATTATCATAAAAATCAAAAATGAAAGAGAAGATCTTGCAATCATAGGATACCATCCAAGGTTTCGAGAGATACTGGCTGATGAAGACCTTTTATAATTGTATGGTCGACGTTATTATCTGATTTGGAAATATTCTTTTTTTTCATATGCGATATAATTAATTTTTCTTTGTTTTCATGGTAAATACTCAAATGTGATTGGTCGAAAAATTCTTTTCATTCTTCTATATTTACATTCCTAATGTGGTTTGCTGATATGAACATACCAAGTGAAAACAACAAACATATGACCATGAATACACTATGAAAACCGTATGAAAACATTGTCTCTCGTGGTGATTTTCCACACATAACATCAGAAAAATATCAATACGCTTGAAAAATAGTCCTCGTTTCATTTCCGTAAATTATGTTTTCTTTGTAATCTACTTACATAAATTAAATCTAATTTAACACAAATTATTGTATTCGATGTTATTTCATGTCTCTTTGTTTTAAATAACAAGCAAAAAATAAATAAATAAACTACTGCAAACTGGGGAGCGGAAGGACACGGTAAACGATGGTGCATAGGCGGGATCTCCCCGCTGTTCTAATAATTTGGCGTTTCGTCGTATACATGACATTTTAATAAAATTTCTCGTTTTCTCGATATAAATTTTTTAAATCAAGGTTATGTAAATATATGAATTGAATAGATTTTTTAAATTTTCATTGCGGCTATGAATACCAGTAGCTAGCTACATATCCTCCGAGGCGCGCTACCGCGCGCCACGGGATATGTAGCTAGCTACTGGTATTCATAGCCGCAATGAAAATTTAAAAAATCTATTCAATCCATATATGAAAGAAATTCCGAGAATGGCGCGAAAAATGTGACGTCACAATACGACAATTGACGTTGCGTATTGATTTGAGAAAAAGAATCCCATTTAAAACCAGTAAAATTGTACATAAAACATGTTTTAAATTAGAAAATAATTTTCAAAAATTAATTATAAGCGTTGATGTCAATTATTTTTTAGTTTCATCGGGGTATGAAACAAATTTTGTTTGCAAACTTCTGTAAAGAATGAAGTGTAGTAAGGGGCGATAACGGAGTTATCGTTCCTTACGGAACGTAATGTATTACGAGCTAATTCGCCTATTTTGCCGGATATAATAGCGATTTGAGGACAGAAAAATTGGCTCATACAATTCGGTTGATACTTTGAACGATTGTAAAACTCGGCTCGATCTAGGTCTGGATGTATCTGGTATCCCTGTGGGAAATCGTATTTATGAGATATTTTGGGTCAAACATGCCAAAATCGTCATTTTGACCGGTAGCTTCTGTTTAACCGGTCCTTAAAAATCAGCGCTTTAATGAAAAATTCTGAAACTCAAAACGTAACAAGAAGAGAGGATTCTAAAGAAAATGGAATCTTTAGTTTTTCTATATCTTTAATAGAACGGCCACAATAGGGTTTTGAAAAAGGGTCGTATTTTATCGAGAGTTGGCGGATGTTACGTCACCAGTGACGTAACCAAGTATGTGTGGAATGTAGTGTATTGAAGGACGGAACGTAATGTACATGCGGCTAATTCAGACCACTTTGCCGGAGCTAACTGAAAAGCGACTCTATACATTTTGATAAAACTTTCCACACTTATAAAACTCGGTGTGATCTACATGTATGTCCAGGCATATCCCGTATATCTGGGAATAATCTAGTTATGGAGATATTTTGGGTACAAACACGCCAAAATCGACACTTTGACTGCTGGTTTAAGTTATTTTTCTCTGTCGTGTCCGTGATGCAACAGTTTCCGCTTAGGTCACACGGGTACTGCACTGGGGAACCCCCGCCTGGGGAATTCCCGCCTTTTTACACCAGAATCCTACGTCATTCTATTTTCAGTAACAGTGTGTATTTGTGATTTTCTAAATCTCAACACACTACTATTTATCCTCGTATCATATATAAAGTACCCGTTTCATGTGTTACATGTATTTACTCGGGGTAAACAGCTATAAACCAGAGAAACGCATTCTCCAAAGGGACTTGGATCAGGTGAAACACAAGCTGATTGGCCGGTCGTGTTGCGCAAGTCGTTAACACACTTTTGGGTGTAGATTTGACCTCTACCCCTGACCCGGATGTATACAATCGGTATTTGTTGACATATGTTGACAGATATCTCCTGATAATGTCCAACATTCTGTGTTGAACTTTTATATTTTGTTTCTCAGATGCTGGTCTTGACCAGGTGAAATAGAAAGTTGTAAATGCAATTTTGGGAATTTATTATGAATTTTAATATTACAATGAAACATATAGCGAAGCTAATTGTGAACTCGGTCCCAATATATGATGTTATAACCAGAAGTGATGTTTAGGATTTTGTGTACACATGTGGAATTGTTTTTTTTAGTATTAATAGAGGTATTTTAGACTTAGTAATAGAAATACTTTATTAATTTTAAAATATAATGAATGGCAGTATAAGCAACGAAATTCATTAATCATTTAATATTCTACCATGTTTGCTATGCAACGACAGTACAGTTTTGATTGGTTAAAAACCATGATTATTTTCCAGTAATACACGCACGTGTCAAAAATAGACGTTTATGAGTCACGGCTGTTACAATGTTATGTATCTAATATTCACCCATTAGGTTAGACGGTTACTGTAGCCGAGTGGACTATAATGGTTAGACTTCTTCTATTTTTGATCAAGACGCGAGTTCGAATCCTACGAAGGCCTATTTTTTTTATCCTTTTTTTTTTTTAATTTTCAAAATCAATGCCATATCATAGATGTTTTTGATTGTAGTACTGTAGTGCCTGTAAAGAAATACAAATGTATATATTTTATCAACAAAATAATGCAATACTCAAGAAATAAATTACAAGGTTTTTCCGGGGTTTCTTTGCCGTTTTTCTATATAGATCTCAGAACTAAACAGTACATGGTAGAATAGAAATAATCAACTTTGACCTGCGGCCTTCGTTATTAATTTAATTGCAAAATACCCTCGTCCTCGTTGTATATCCTGCAACAATACACGAATCATCGTTAATTATTTCTTAACTATCTTGGTAATGAGATCTCAGGATTCCGATGGATAAATTGACGATAGAATATTATAAAGAATGAAGTGTGGTAACGGAACGTATTCATTTTCGAAGATTTTAGTTATTGTCCAATTGCAATGAAATTTAAATTTGGTATGTAGGTACATCATGGGACACTGGCTACTCTTGTATAACCTCACTTAACAATAATCATATTTTACCGAAAAGGTCGCCATTTTCTAGCCTCTGATTGGTCCAAATCCTTTAGATATTGTTTGATTTCATTGAAATAGGGGTATTATGGGACAGAAAATTAAACTTAATGGGTTTCATTTTCTTGGCAACAACACAGTTTTACTTATTTTTTTAACGTCCTATAAAATGCCAGGATCATTTAAGGACGTGCTTGGTTTTCGTGGTGGAGGAAAGCTGGAGTACCCGGAGAAAAACCACCGACCTAGAGTCAGAACAAGGTATCTGCCCCTTGTTTGTTTCGAACTCACAACCCAGAGGTGAAGGGCTAGTGATAAAGTGTCGGGACACCTTAACCACTCGGCTATGGCGGCCCACAACACAAGGTCTTATCTTATTGGTCGAAATGTAGATAGAGAGCGATTTTGATGAAAACTGCTGGAACAGAGTTATCGCCCCTCACTACACTTCATTCTTTCTGTGACATCCTTCAGGTGTCACCCCACTAGTAAGAATCCGCTACGCGGATTCATACAGTTTACAAACAAAATTTGTTTCATACCCCGATGAAACTAAACAAAAATGACATCAATGCTTAAATGAAGTCAGACGTGTCTATTTTTGTTATTGATATGCTTGATAGTTCCGTTTCCTCCACCCCAACTCTCACTCGAGAATGTGACTTATCCAACATTTAATACAGAGTTGTGTTTGTATGGCGGGTGTTGTCCATGAAGCACAAGACGCTTCTTCTTCCGGAACACACAGTTTTATTAAGAGTGTTCTTAATTCAGGAGTTTTTTTGCAAATTTATATCTTGCTCTGGTCTTATCTATATCAATAATGTTTTTGTTGTTATGTCAAATTTTTTTGATTTTTTAATAAAAGCTAAAATACCTGGGAACGTTCCGTCATTATTTGCATGGTTATGATACATATTTCATCAAAATATACGGGGAATAGAAGAAGTGTCCTTTCCCGTTACAAAGTTTATGCAGTACAATACGGAATTCTGGGTATTTTTCTCAAGAAGTCATTAAGAACAGAAAAAAAAGCAAAAAAAAAAAAAAAAAAAACAGAAACCAAAACAAACAAAAAACAAAAAACAAAAACACAATATATTGACTTAACCCTGTACAATGGTAATTAAAAGGCAATACATGAGTTCTAATTATGTGATTTATAAGGCAATTGCGTGTACGATATAAATCTGATTTTATCATCAAGCATTTAATGAAGAAAAACATGTTTTCTGAGCTTTTGCTACACTCGATCATGCGAACATTAGACTAATTGGAAACGACAAGGTCGAATGGCCATTAAGGCCACAAACAATGTAAGACCTTTATTGCGTTGGAGGACAGTACATATTGCCTGATTTCAATTTCAAATAAGATCAATTGTATGGCTCTAACTATTATGTAATCCTATAGTTTTTCTGTTTGATTCCTCATACAGAATTTTGTTGCAACTTTTTAAAAAAATTTTAGTGTTGTTTATTTATCCTTGTAACACATTATTAATGTCATTTGTTGCTCTTCTAAATCGGAGAAATAAGGATATGAATGAATGAATGAATGAATGAATGAATGAATGAATGAATGGACATACAGATTCACATTCGGTACATAATGTCTCGCTGTTCTGGCTTTCTCGAATGCCAATGATATTTCCATTTGTCCACAAATTCTATCTAAAGCTTGACAAAATTAATATTTTCTTTACAAATGGAGGCGACAAATTAGGTTTAACGACATATGGTGGGGGGGGAAATGAGGCTTCCATAACATGGACTAAAACCTGAAAGAAGGAGATGCAATGTAACGAATATTACCTAGATATGCGTTCAGCTTCAAAACTCTAATGACGTAATTATATATACTTGTATGGTCTTTTTTGTAAATGACAATGCATGCTATTTATTACCGTAAGTAGCCGAAGTGATAAACCATGCATTTAAATCGGATCTATTTTGAGTTATTATTTTTTTCGTGTAATTATTCAAGCCCTCCACGAGATAAAACAAAGACACCTGCACGGAAATTCGTTATAAAACTACTAATAGCAATCGAAGTACATTTTACCATGCAAAGGACGCTACATGCGTTTGAATGAGGTGTTTATGTCCATTAATAGATTCAAACGTTAGTCATGATTGTTTATTGTTTCACGACTTTAATTGTACTAAGGGAGGATTGGTTTGAAAGGTTACCATGCCGATGATGACGTCGGCAGTTACATATAATGTGTGACACGTAGTCAGATATGACGACATCTTCTAATCCTAATATCTTTGAAAAAAGCTATAGTCGTAATTATCAAAATGGATACACTTCGGTTAATTTACATAGAGGAGATGTGGTAAAGGTAAACGGTTCTCAAATATCCAAGCTAAAATTCATTTTAATTTTAATGTCGTTTCATGCAAAAACGAAGGTAACTTCCGGTTCTCCTGGTTTTGGGCCTCGATAACTCAGTTGGTTCGAAGATCCGAGGTGAGTGGTTCGCCGCTCCCTATCCATGTCGCTTTTTGTTCCGAAAACATCAGAAACGGACCGGTATGTGCTGTCGTGGTTGTGTCCTTGAGCAAGACTCTTAACCGTAATTGCTTTCGAGGGCATGCGGCGGGCCTCCCGTAACTTGTTCAGTGAGGTAGTCAACAACTACTACAAGGAGACCCCGCCTCAATGGACCTTGGCTGTTCACGGGGAGATAATCCCAGTAAACAAACAGACAAACTTTTGGTTCTGTTACATTGTGCTGAAGGAGTATTATATTTTCTTACGTGCAAATAGAACAGCGTCTTCGATCTCTCGTGGATGTACTTTTCGAAATGTGATTGGCGTCAGAACTAACGAGACATCGCAGAAGTTGTAGAAGAAAGTGACATTGTGTTTTTAATTGTCTTTGTCGCGTGGGTTCAGTTTTATGTATTGAATTCACACTGAAGTCTCTTGGTCTGTTTTACTCGCCGTAGTAGGGACTACAATAAAGATTGAATGCAGGTGCTGTCAGGCCTTTAGGATACACACCTTGGGAGACATTTCACCGTGGTAACATACATGTGCAGCCTAGCAATTGTCATAAACTTCACTTAAAATTTTCAAGCATGCATTTAACAATTGTGTTAAATGGGAATCTTATATAATCATGATATGTAGACATTTGTTTAAAAAAAAGATAAGAAAAAAAAAGTGAAATAATACTTGGCTTAACGAAAAAAAAACAAAAAAAACAAAAAACAAAAACAGAATCGCTTGTCTGTTCTGTAATTTCGTATTTTTTGCTTGTCCGTAACATAATCAATAAGATTTCCTGCTTCTTCATCTACGCTTCCTATAGTCATTCATATGCACTGCATTTGTATGTAAAGAAGTCGGCATCTCGCATAAGGAAGCTGGGATCCACTCTTTATATACGCAGTTACTGCCCTTTTTATTTGAAATATAGTTCCTAAATCACCTATGCTTAGTTTACTGTTGCTTCGAGAATTCCTGGTAATTCTCTGGAAGACCCCTTCTTTACCAATAGTTTATCCGCAGTTATCGCTAACTGCTTCTTCTCCCTCAGGGATATTATAAGTCCGTCCCCGCATATTTTCAACGCCCAAATATTCATAGATTTTCTTCTGGTATATCCAATCCGACAATCACAGATTTAGTTTTGAATAGCAATGTTAAAAAAGCTAGGTGAATAGCATGACGCTTACATCTTTACGAAATTGATATTCATTCCTAGATTCCGAGAAGTCTAGGGGATATATTTTCGTATTTGTTAAATAGTTAAATATGCCATTCCAGGAGATCTATACTTCTTATATTTCCCATTTCATTAATTACTTGGTACGCTGCATGTATGGGAGACGCCTTGAATATATAACCCAGAAATATTCTCTAAAGAGGTGAACGACTGCCAAGGGAAATCAAAGGCGTTCGGTTAAGAAGTTAGTGTATTGCCTAGGCACAATTGTGTGTATAAAATGTTAAAAGAATGACACACTTCTCCCTCACAAATACCCATCAAGTCAATGCAATTAGACACCGTGTTCTCACTTACTTCTGCAATCTGTCACGTCGAGAAAATGAGCTTGATTTGATCTAGAATGGCATGGCGAGTATTTTAACGAAAAAGATCTAGATGGCGCCTACCTTCTGAGATGTCTTTCTGAAAAGTCTCCATGTCATTATTTGTTTGTCAAAACAAATGTTGTATGACTATATTGGATCGAGTTTGTGTCAGATTTAACGTTTGATTGACATAGAACAGAATACCTGAACACGTGTTCGACGCCAGTTGACATTCCGTAAGGCTGCGTTCGCAGCATCCTGATTCACGGCTATTGACAAATTAATAATTTAGAGTTTTGAGAGATGCAGGTGGATGAACATCATTGTGAAGTTTTATACTATCAAGTGGGGAAGACTTTTACTTCCTTATGCGATATGAAGTCAGACATTTAAGGGACCAAAGAACCAAATCAAAAAAATAGATTGTGGGTTTTCCCCGTTTCGAAGATTTAGCAGGAAGGTGAATGCATCGGGGCCTACTGATTTGATATTTAGGTGAGAAAAGTTACTAAAGTTTTATGTGTGGGCTGGGCAATACATGAAGATGTAAATTACATGTATATAGAAAAAAAATCTGTTTTGTCAGGGGGAGTTGATCTAGTGTGTATTTTGTTGTAAATTTAGGTGAATTTTTGGTGCTGAACTCAATACAAGATGGTGGCCCCGAGATAAAAATAGATCAAATTGGTAGAATTTTCAAACATTCTATTTACAGGTTTCCAAGATGACATTCTTCAAAATTATGGCTAGTGGGTCAGTGTTGAAAACTTCATATAAGCAGGACAGTGGTAAACGTTAACATAACCGTCTATGGGAAATCATTTGGTTCCGCGGGTTTCTTAAATGCTTGTTGATATACCTAGTAGTTTCGTTATTATCGTCCTAGTTTTCGTTTTTAGATAACACCTAACCTGACTTTGACTTTAGAAGAGAAGGCGGTTATCCCCCCGTAACACCTGGTCTAACTTATTCTTCCTGTATTATTTTTAAAGGTCTACAAGAAGATCCATAATTTACCCTCATTTTATTACGTTATAAGTTGTAAAGGTTTCGTTTCTAAGCTGGTATGGTTGTTTTGTTGATATTTATTATATTAAGAGTTTGACCTTGTATTTAACCTTATATTTGACCTTGTGTTTAACCTTGTATTTTACCTTTTGTCTGACCTTGTATTTAACCTTGTATTTTACCTTGTATTTGACCTTTTATCTGACCTTGTATTTGACCTTTTATCTGACCTTGTATTTGACCTTGTATTTAACCTTGTATTTGACCTTGTATTTGACCTTTTATCTGACCTTTTATCTGACCTTGTATTTAACCTTGAATCTTACCTTTTATTTGACCTCGTATTTGATCTTGTATTTGACCTTGTATTTGACCTTTTATCTGACCTTGTATTTAACCTTGAATCTTACCTTTTATTTGACCTCGTATTTGATCTTGTATTTGACCTTGTATATAACCTCGTATTTGATCTTGTATTTTACCTTGTGCTATCCAATGGCCTCTAGGTAAATCTAAGTGTTTATACGTCATTATTCTCATATTCATATATATGATGATATGACATAACTTACCATTTAACCAAGTGAACCATCATAAGGTCTGTACATTTTCCATTTTATTAACAGTATGACTGTGCTATTTTCGACAACAGACATGCAGTCTTGTTGCGTACATGCAGATTTCGCTTCATTAGCAATAAAGCTGATCGAAAAAATAGATGTGAAATCGGGAAACCTAAGTCAGACAGCCTTAATGCACACCATTATACCAGAAACTTACAGTGTACATGCTGCATTATTGATAATTGCATTGAACAAACCGATTGATGGTCTAGCTGCAGACTGACAACTAAAAAAGTGTTGTTGACAATATACAGTTATGACACATGGTACTTATAAATCCTACTTATTTTTATGTTAAATAGTTTTGTTGTTTGCGATCATTAGTCTGCGTATTAATGGCATTACGGCGATTACATCATCTCATTAGTTTTTTAAAATATCATGGAATTTATGTGTTGCGAAAATAAACTGTTTTATGGTAGTCATTTTCTGCCATACATTTCCGTTTTGCAGTTGCAGGCGTGATGCATCGATCTGTCTGGGTTAGAGATGTTTACAACACTTACATGTTACATGGTGCCTATTACGAAAATACGTTGAATACCTTGGTTTAAACTTATACTGGACTTCTTGTCCTCCATTTAAGATTGTGGAATATGGGCGACTAAAACACAAATTTCGTCTGAAATCACTAGTCTTAACAGTAAAGTATTGTTAGTTTTCTTATCACTTGTTGGCATTGAATGTGAAAGGGGTGAATGCATGTATCAGTATAGACCACCTGTCGTCTGCCCTTCCTTAATAAAATCTATTTGAATTACACACATTGCAATATAGACCTAATTGTCCACCATTATAACGGTCAAGCAAATATGTTCTTCAGAAAAAAAGTTGATTGGCCACATTTGAATCTGATGGTTGTTTGCCATGTCAACTGAAGGAACTCTTACAGCCAAAAGCACATATTTGACACGATGACGAAACTGTTATATGAGGCTGTAAACTCGAATGTCGGCCGTCGATGTCCTCCATATTGAAACCAGGTTTGTTGGCCGTTGCGTCGTAATTTCTTGTGATGGAACATTGTAATGTTAACAAGAAGACACCTTTAATAGGTGTATTTTCAAATCAAGCTGACGAATGTTAACAATGACGTTTTGTTAACTTTCAATAGAAAAATAATGCCAAAGAACAAAACTAGTTACGATAGAGTATAAGAAATGCTATATACTAGATTAATTGCGTTTCAAAAGATTTAGGAAGGAGAAAATAAGACATATATCGCATATATCATTTGTGGTTCCATCATGGTACATCTCTAACTAGGTTTAGAGACTGTAAGCTACACCAATACAACGAGCTATCTATATTCGTCATAAAGAACCATTGTTCAGTGTACAATAAACAGATATCTGACGCCATTGATTAACCTGAACTCCCAAGGAAGGTTTAATCCTTCCGCCGGCGTTAGATAGGGATATCTCCTCATTTCTATACGCTTCCGGTTTTGTAAACAACATCTTATCACCACCATAAATAGCGGCAAATTAACATTGTACGGTAATACAACACAAAGATCTACGAAAATGTTTTCAAGCTAGAAATCAAAGTTGGGATATCAATTCTTTAATTAGTATAACCGTCTTTGTGACAAATTGTCCCTACGACTATCGGAGCTGGATTAGATTAGGTGATGACATTTACTTACACAATTATGTTATGTTTGCCAACAGCCAAGTCAATTTACATATCATCCATGTGCTTGTTACAAACAACACGACTAAGATACATTGTATATCGAATGAAAAAAAAACAAAAAAAAAACAACAACAACAACAACAAAAAAACAACAAAAACAAAAAAACAAAAAACAAACAAAAAACAAACAAAAAAATACAAAAAAACAACCATGGAATTTGTTAGATTTAGATATTTACTTGGGATGTTATATTTTTAGAACACATGGTCTGACTATCTTTAATTCATGTTTTGCGTTCGCGTCAACCAATTTAATGTCCAATATTGCCTGGTATTGTTTTGTTTACACTTCGGTGTTACCATGTTGACATTTAATCAGAATTAACTTGTCAAAATGCAGTTACCTTAACACGAATAAAAAATGATATCTCAACTACCTTTTCGCATCTAGGTTTTCAACTTTATTTTTCAAAATACCCTTGTATATCAAAATAGTTTCTTTCAGACATATTTACATGAACGACAGTATCATTAATCAACATCATGCAAATAAGGCGAAACCTATATAATCCAACCTACCGTTGAATAAAAAAAGTAAACCTCACAAGTAGTATATTATAGGAATAAGGTCAATTCAACATTATTTATAGATTTTAAAATTCGATACATTCAAGTTTTATATTTGTACGTAATGATATACAGGTATGTAAATTCATATTGTGCTACACGCCGCACGATCAGTAAACTGATTAAGGAGGTACCTTTTATCAGGACTCATGACCGGAAGGGAATTACTCCCATTATGTGTATTATTTTCTGCTATTTTAGAAAATGAGGTAGGACAAGATTGACTTGGCAGAGCTACAAACACATTAACTATACAAGCTCCAACAAAGGTGTTAAGCCTTTGGCAGAGGTACCGTATATTGTACCAAATTCTATACTTAGTTAAAAATAACTTTTGCAACAAATGAATCCACAAAGAAAGACAATCACATGTTTGTCTTGAGTTGTAATGGAAACAGCTTCAAATAAAACAAATTATGTGATGAAAAAGATCTAGAATAAAAACAATAGTAAGCACACACACATTCCCCGTTATAGACCACACCAAACAGTATAACCTTGTGATCGACTTGGGAAAAAATTGGAACTATTGGACAATCTGTTGAAGCAGCAGATAAAAGAAGCCATCTGAATACGCCGCAGTCGGCCATTACTAAATCGAGATGAGGGGGCACATAGGCCCTTGCACATATATGACCAGGTATTAGGCAAAGGGTCACAGAATCGAGTGATTTAAGTCAAAATAGAATACTAGAACATAGTATTGTAACAAATCAGCTGAGCGGGAAATTGACATCGATCTTCGGATTTCCAAGACAACTAGTACATGTTTTACAAATGTTGTCCTGGTCATTTGTCGGATGAAGGTGACAATGTACATACAGTACTAGTCATCAAATCGTCACGTATAAACATACCTTGGTTGTAATGCGAAAGTCCTTACATAAACCATACTTTCTTACACGAAGAAACTGTTTAGAAAAAGTAAGTATCAGACTGATTTTAAGTATTTTTTCGTGGAATTAAAATAAGGGTAACTGGAATATTCTTTCGATCCAACGTCGTCTGATAAATATCAAAATAGAAATAATAAGCCATAATTGGCACAGGAGATGGATTCAGGATACATCCATGTACTCTAAGTAGATTACGAATTCCCGATCTATGTTTCCTTAAATAGGTTAATTGAATCACGACAGTGTTGCCGTAGGCCTACTCTAAAATGTGTAACAATCGCAAAGGCCAGTGGAGTATTATGCCTAATATGTTATTTGTTTACACGCCTTATTTATAAACAACGAAAACATAAAAACAAGGTCGACAAAATCTCAGGATATTTTGATGATTTTTTTTTTTCAGGAAAGACAAGAGTTATTTTTCACCATGCTGTTATTTGAGGTTTGCATATCTAGTTAGTTTCGTATTTGGTAGGAAGGCGCCATAGATGAACGACCTCCGACTGTCTTCTTTTCTAAACCTAATTACATGTCCGTTATCACACAGTTGTCAACTCCCTCCGTTAATTGACAACCGCCTCGGATTTCCCATGTCTAATAGTCTTAATTTAATGTTGTTATATTTATGAGGACATTGGCCCAGAAAACATCCATGTCGGTATTTACCAGTAAATAACAACATAACGAATGGAGACAAAACTTACAGGGACAAAAGCTTATCACCGAAACTAATAGAAACGAACAATCGATAATAATATTTAAAGCAGATAATGTGTTTTGTGTAGCGGAGATCCTGCTCTACATTATAATATCTAGGGTATACTGTGTTTTGTGTAGCGGAGATCCTGTTCTACATTATAATACCTAGGGTAGTTACTGTGTTTAGTGTAACAGAGGTCCTGTTCTACATTAGAATATCTAGGGTATACTGTGTTTAGTGTAACAGAGATCCTGTTCTACATTAGAATATCTAGGGTATACTGTGTTTAGTGTAACAGAGATCCTGTTCTACATTAGAATACCTAGGGTAGTTACTGTGTTTAGTGTAACAGAGGTCCTGTTCTACATTATAATATCTAGGGTAGATACTATGTTTAGTGTAACAGAGATCCTGGTCTACATTATAATATCTAGGGTAGATAATGTGTTTAGTGTAACAGAGATCCTGGTCTACATTATAATATCTAGGGTAGATAATGTGTTTAGTGTAACAGAGGTCCTGGTCTACATTATAATATCTAGGGTAGATAATGTGTTTAGTGTAACAGAGGTCCTGTTCTACATTATAATACCCAGGGTAGATACTATGTTTAGTGTAACAGAGGTCCTGTTCTACATTATAATATCTAGGGTAGTTACTGTGTTTAGTGTAACAGAGGTCCTGTTCTACATTATAATATCTAGGGTAGATAATGTGTTTAGTGTAACAGAGATCCTGGTCTACATTATAATACCCAGGGTAGATACTATGTTTAGTGTAACAGAGGTCCTGTTCTACATTATAATACCCAGGGTAGATACTATGTTTAGTGTAACAGAGATCCTGTTCTACATTATAATACCTAGGGTAGATACTATGTTTAGTGTAACAGAGATCCTGTTCTACATTATAATATCTAGGGTAGATACTGTGTTTAGTGTAACAGAGATCCTGTTCTACATTATAATACCCAGGGTAGATAATGTGTTTAGTGTAACAGAGATCCTGTTCTACATTAGAATACCTAGGGTAGTTACTGTGTTTAGTGTAACAGAGGTCCTGTTCTACATTATAATACCCAGGGTAGATACTATGTTTAGTGTAACAGAGGTCCTGTTCTACATTATAATACCCAGGGTAGATACTATGTTTAGTGTAACAGAGATCCTGTTCTACATTATAATACCTAGGGTAGATACTATGTTTAGTGTAACAGAGATCCTGTTCTACATTAGAATACCTAGGGTAGATACTATGTTTAGTGTAACAGAGACCGTGTTCTATATTATAATACCTAGGGTAGATACTGTGTTTAGTGTAACAGAGACCGTGTTCTATATTATAATACCCAGGGTAGATACTGTGTTTAGTGTAACAGAGATCCTGTTCTACATTATAATACCCAGGGTAGATACTATGTTTAGTGTAACAGAGGTCCTGTTCTATATTATAATACCTAGGGTAGATACTATGTTTAGTGTAACAGAGGTCCTGTTCTACATTATAATACCTAGGGTAGATACTGTGTTTAGTGTAACAGAGATCCTGGTCTACATTATAATACCCAGGGTAGATACTGTGTTTAGTGTAACAGAGATCCTGTTCTACTTTATAATACCCAGGGTAGATACTGTGTTTAGTGTAACAGAGGTCCTGTTCTATATTATAATACCCAGGGTAGATACTATGTTTAGTGTAACAGAGGTCCTGTTCTATATTATAATACCTAGGGTAGATACTGTGTTTAGTGTAACAGAGATCCTGTTCTACATTATAATACCTAGGGTATACTGTGTTTAGTGTAACAGAGGTCCTGTTCTTCATTATAATACCCAGGGTAGATACTGTGTTTAGTGTAACAGAGATCCTGTTCTACATTATAATATCTAGGGTAGATACTGTGTTTAGTGTAACAGAGGTCCTGTTCTATATTATAATATCTAGGGTAGTTACTGTGTTTAGTGTAACAGAGGTCCTGTTCTATATTATAATACCTAGGGTAGATACTGTGTTTAGTGTAACAGAGGTCCTGTTCTATATTATAATACCTAGGGTAGTTACTGTGTTTAGTGTAACAGAGGTCCTGTTCTACATTATAATACCTAGGGTAGTTACTATGTTTAGTGTAACAGAGACCGTGTTCTATATTATAATACCTAGGGTAGATACTGTGTTTAGTGTAACAGAGGTCCTGTTCTATATTATAATACCTAGGGTAGATACTATGTTTAGTGTAACAGAGGTCCTGTTCTACATTATAATACCTAGGGTAGTTACTGTGTTTAGTGTAACAGAGGTCCTGTTCTATATTATAATACCTAGGGTAGATACTGTGTTTAGTGTAACAGAGGTCCTGTTCTACATTATAATACCTAGGGTAGATACTGTGTTTAGTGTAACAGAGGTCCTGTTCTACATTATAATACCTAGGGTAGATACTATGTTTAGTGTAACAGAGACCGTGTTCTATATTATAATACCTAGGGTAGATACTGTGTTTAGTGTAACAGAGACCGTGTTCTATATTATAATACCCAGGGTAGATACTGTGTTTAGTGTAACAGAGATCCTGTTCTATATTATAATATCTAGGGTATACTATGTTTAGTGTAACAGAGATCCTGTTCTATATTATAATATCTATGGTAGTTATGTTTAGTGTAACAGAGACCGTGTTCTACATTATAATACCTAGGGTAGATACTGTGTTTAGTGTAACAGAGGTCCTGTTCTACATTATAATACCCAGGGTAGATACTATGTTTAGTGTAACAGAGATCCTGTCCTACATTATAATACCTAGGGTAGATACTATGTTTAGTGTAACAGAGATCCTGTTCTACATTATAATACCTAGGGTATACTGTGTTTAGTGTAACAGAGGTCCTGTTCTACATTATAATATCTAGGGTATACTGTGTTTAGTGTAACAGAGATCCTGTTCTACATTATAATACCTAGGGTAGATACTGTGTTTAGTGTAACAGAGGTCCTGTTCTACATTATAATATCTAGGGTATACTGTGTTTAGTGTAACAGAGGTCCTGTTCTACATTATAATACCCAGGGTAGATACTGTGTTTAGTGTAACAGAGATCCTGGTCTACATTATAATACCCAGGGTAGATACTGTGTTTAGTGTAACAGAGATCCTGGTCTACATTATAATACCCAGGGTAGATACTATGTTTAGTGTAACAGAGGTCCTGTTCTACATTATAATACCCAGGGTAGATACTATGTTTAGTGTAACAGAGATCCTGTTCTACATTATAATACCTAGGGTAGATACTATGTTTAGTGTAACAGAGATCCTGTTCTACATTAGAATACCTAGGGTAGTTACTGTGTTTAGTGTAACAGAGATCCTGTTCTACATTATAATACCCAGGGTAGTTACTGTGTTTAGTGTAACAGAGGTCCTGTTCTACATTATAATACCCAGGGTAGTTACTGTGTTTAGTGTAACAGAGGTCCTGTTCTACATTATAATACCCAGGGTAGATACTATGTTTAGTGTAACAGAGGTCCTGTTCTACATTATAATACCCAGGGTAGATACTATGTTTAGTGTAACAGAGATCCTGTTCTACATTATAATACCTAGGGTAGATACTATGTTTAGTGTAACAGAGATCCTGTTCTACATTAGAATACCTAGGGTAGTTACTGTGTTTAGTGTAACAGAGGTCCTGTTCTACATTATAATACCCAGGGTAGATACTATGTTTAGTGTAACAGAGATCCTGTTCTACATTATAATACCTAGGGTAGATACTATGTTTAGTGTAACAGAGATCCTGTTCTACATTATAATACCTAGGGTAGATACTATGTTTAGTGTAACAGAGATCCTGTTCTACATTATAATACCTAGGGTAGATACTGTGTTTAGTGTAACAGAGGTCCTGTTCTACATTATAATACCTAGGGTAGATACTGTGTTTAGTGTAACAGAGACCGTGTTCTATATTATAATACCTAGGGTAGATACTGTGTTTAGTGTAACAGAGACCGTGTTCTATATTATAATATCTAGGGTATACTGTTCTTAGTGTAACAGAGATCCTGTTCTACATTATAATACCCAGGGTAGTTACTGTGTTTAGTGTAACAGAGATCCTGTTCTACATTATAATACCTAGGGTATACTGTGTTTAGTGTAACAGAGATCCTGTTCTACATTATAGTATCTAGGGTATACTGTGTTTAGTGTAACAGAGGTCCTGTTCTACATTATAATACCCAGGGTAGATACTGTGTTTAGTGTAACAGAGATCCTGTTCTACATTATAATACCTAGGGTAGAGACTGTGTTTAGTGTAACAGAGGTCCTGTTCTACATTATAATACCTAGGGTAGATACTATGTTTAGTGTAACAGAGATCCTGTTCTACATTATAATACCTAGGCTAGATACTATGTTTAGTGTAACAGAGATCCTGTTCTATATTATAATACCTAGGGTAGATACTATGTTTAGTGTAACAGAGATCCTGTTCTATATTATAATACCTAGGGTAGATACTGTGTTTAGTGTAACAGAGACCGTGTTCTATATTATAATACCCAGGGTAGATACTGTGTTTAGTGTAACAGAGGTCCTGTTTTACATTATAATACCTAGGGTAGATACTGTGTTTAGTGTAACAGAGGTCCTGTTCTACATTATAATACCCAGGGTAGATACTATGTTTAGTGTAACAGAGGTCCTGTTCTATATTATAATACCTAGGGTAGATACTGTGTTTAGTGTAACAGAGATCCTGTTCTACATTATAATACCTAGGGTATACTGTGTTTAGTGTAACAGAGATCCTGTTCTACATTATAATATCTAGGGTAGATACTGTGTTTAGTGTAACAGAGGTCCTGTTCTATATTATAATACCTAGGGTAGATACTGTGTTTAGTGTAACAGAGGTCCTGTTCTACATTATAATACCTAGGGTAGATACTGTGTTTAGTGTAACAGAGGTCCTGTTCTACATTATAATACCCAGGGTAGATACTGTGTTTAGTGTAACAGAGATCCTGTTCCTCAACCTTGATATATTTATCATAACGTAAAAAATGAATAAAATTAAAAAAATTATTGACAAAAATTTAGAGGAAAAAATAAAATAAAAAAATTGTTTTCTTATATATCTATCATTTTATATTATTGGGAATTTTGTATGTGTGCTTTGTGTAAGTTTTCAGTTATTTTTTTTATGTTGGTCTGTCAAAATATGATTAGATAGAAATGTGATATACTCCCCCTCGAACAGTATTAGAAGTTAAATATCAAACGTAGTCTCTGACCTCATTACCTAACGCCTCCGGTAATCACGCCATGTTGTTGACATTTTCGGACGTTGATATTTTGTACAGTTATGGGATAGTAGAACCACTTTAGAGGGTGTTACTAAATAAACCAGTATATGAAATGCTGTTTAATGGATTTGTATATATCGTTATATGCTGCATAAGAACATAGAATCAGTAAATTTTGTCTCGATATGTCTATCCCTTTGAATTAGTTACATCACAGCATAGCACTAAATGTCCAACATTACAACATAGGGATTCATGAATTTTGTTTGAAGATTCCCATTTTGACGTTTATACTAGTGCAATATATTCTAATGACGTCTGTTTCGGGTTATAGTGCTATGAACCAGAATAAGTATGTACGGTTAAGTACAAAAATGAACGTGAAATTCATGTAAAATGACGATGAAAGTCTCACTTGACTCGTTCAGACGAAAACTTACAGAAAACGTTATGACTGTATTTGTCAAATTTTTGACGGAATCAAATAAAGTTGAATAGGTAAGCGCCATAAACACAGATATCAGCGTTTTGATCACTCACTTTGATTGCAGCAATGTCCCAGTGGCTATTATCGTTTCGGTATTGTCTGAAATAAAGCAGGCATTTCCGCCATACCGACACAAGATAGCTTGAGAAAGACCATTCGGAACTCTATAAAGAGTGCAGACGACCAGCAATAACATGCGTACATTCGGGTTATCACGTGACTTTACATATAACCGTCGCTTCCTTTATTTTACATATAACGCACGATAGCATTTATGATAAAGGCAATTACTCTCATCGTGATTTTACTGCACTGTTAAATGAGAGCAATTAAAAAGATGGAAAGATTTTACTTGATTTGTGACGGAACACTTTTTCAAAAGCTGTTTTCCAAAGGCCCCAGTTCAGAGATAAAACGCGTGAAAAGTTTCCGTCGCGGGAAACGGAGAACGCGCTAAGCGCTGCTTTGCCAATTCGATATTCCAAGGGCCCTTTGAGATAACTTTTGTTTAAGCTTCGGTCTGCATATATTTTACCTATAAGATAAACTGCTGCATTTCAGGATCAGAAAACATGAACCGCGCTTGGTATTCATATTGTCTTATTGACATGTTTTCCATGACCTTTTGCAGGGTCACCATATACTTTTTTGCTCGCGTTTTGTCGAATTTGAGTTAGAATCATGGATTCGATTTAATGTCGGTTCTATTGTTTTCGTTTAAGCATGCCTGTACATATTTGGTTTAATTGTAATCTAACCAAGTAAAAGTAGCCAAACCATTTTACTAATCAATAAATAATTCAATGCAATGACAATACAAGCATACGTTCATGTCGCTTTATAGTTAATGATAGGCAATTTCTCAACAAGTTCCTGTAATGAATCACAAATCTCATTTATGTTTTTACAATTCCAACAGAAGGATGTTGAGTGTCTCTGCGACGGTAAGACTTAAAAAGACCCTGCAAGTATGACGTAATTCATTCATGCATTTTATATGAAATGTTCATTAAGAAACTCTTTGTGACATAAAATTTCCAATTTCAATCTGAAGCGTTTACTTGCTAATCATTACTGATAGAGAAGACCAGTTCATTGATGAATACTCACGTCCACTGTTACAGTAGGTGTCTAAGCTTTAAGGATGAATGTCCAATTTGTTTTATTGTTTCTCTGAAAAAAACCACTACAAAAACACCAGATCTTTTTTTTAGAGCATGTCACCAGAATCATAATAGCTTATTTGAATACTTCATTTGTTAGTTGATATTTTCATATAATCAATTGAATATTGGAGGAACAAGGACTACAAAGTTCAAAACCATCCGGCAGTTTTAGTGAACGATTTAGTCATATTGATGCTTGTAATAATATCTAAATTCAAATACCTGCCTTGTCGTTCAGCATGAAATGGCGGTTATCATCATGAATATGAAATAATAAGTAACATATTCTCAAAATAACAACTACATATGGATGGTGGTGACAAAGGAACAACTTGGCATACACTCAACAAGGAAACACATTGCAAATGATGTCAAAATTATGGCATGATTTAGGTAGGCAATTGCCTTCAGCACCTGCATCTCGCGAAACCTTGTATTGTTAAGGTTTCTATCAGTAGTCGACAACCGCCACAGAAATCGTGATAATACGACTTGGTCTTGGATACCGAATCAACTTGGACATGTAAACAATGTAAATAGGACAAACGTATGCAGCAAATGAACACATATTTTGAAAAAACAGTAAAACGCGCTTGTTGTAATCACCAGCATCAGCAAAACTGTCAGATAGTCAGATAATCAGATCTGCTAAAGACAAACCTAAATTGCTTGTAATTATTGAATTTCACAATAGACCCGTCAGACTCAGCTGTAATTCAGCTGGTCAGTAATTTTTTACGATTTCAGGTATTTAAAATTACGTTCATGCTGGGAAGTGATTCATTATTTCTTTTTCTTTTCCTGTAAGCAAGTGACTTAATGCTCAAAGTTAACATACTTAAACAATACCATTGTTAACAAGCTTCAAAACTACATTAAAAATAGTTGTTGTCATATAACCTAATCCACGAAAACGTGGCTTTACTCGCGGAACTTCTGGAGTTTCATTTGCATTTTCAGAGGAAGCAAAAAACATTATTAGAAAGCACATACAATTGTTGTCATTTCTTAATATTTATAGAATTTATATAATGCGGAGGTTACACAGGGCCACTTATATTGCATCGAACCGTTCACAAAAGTTAACATGTAACATTCATGTTAATTAATTCTTGGCGTAAGTAAATCAGTTCAGCAGCAGTTTTGCAGCTTGTAATATATTACGTTCAGATGTCAAACAAGGAAATAAAAACGAAGTTTCTTGTCAAAAGTGCTTGTGGTTTGACGTTATATCCATTGCTGAACTAATCTGCATATTGGCTCCGTTGTCATAACATTAATTTTTATTTTGAGAATGACCTAACCAAAATTTGACATATATTTGTATTGCGGGTGAAGCAGGAGACGCACACTACTTCGGAACACCTGGTCTTATTCTGCTTGCCATTGTTCATGGTTCTCCACGCAAATTTTTATTTTTGTTCATACTTTGCACTCGTCTTATTCATTTGATGTTGGAGAGATGGTTTCGGTATCATGTCTGTATTCTGCGTTGTTTGTTTTTAAAAACCTTGTCACAACTAAGACCGTGTGAATACGGTGCCCACGATTGGTGTGGTACTCAGATGTTTTTAATATATAGGAATGCCATTGTGCTTTATGTTTCTACCGTTTCATTGCAAATTTACTTTGGTAATACACAGCAATCCCATACCTTAATACGACACGGCATACGGTTACATCATACTGTCAACCGCCAAATATCAAATTTAACCTCAAATAGAGAGCGGCGCAACCATAATTTGTTTTAGACTTGTGTCGACTCGACGATATAGAGCCCGCAAGCTTCCTTGATTTGGCCGACGTTTTTTCCCTTATTCCAAAAATGAGGTGTTCCATGTAAGGCCTTAGAAAAGACGTTTTTAAAAAAAATATACAGAGTAACATAACCCTCAAATTTGCAATAGAGTTAAACAAGTAAAACGTCGCTTTTTCTGCCACGAAAACAAATGTTCTACTCTGCGGGTGTTTCACATTAATGGCCTCATAGGCAAAAGCAGTGTACACCGCATGTATACTCTTTTCCTACTCTCTAATCCTGTAATGTGACGCGGACTTGTTAAAAAATAAATACAGTCAATGCTAGTTAAGGACTTATCAATCTGTCACCCGCCCCTTTTCTCCCAAACTCGTTCCTGTTTCCAACTAAAAACCTATACAAAAAAGTATTTCCAGAAATCGCGAGACGTGATTATGGAAGATAGACACTCCCGGTCTGAAGAGTTTTGACGGAGATTGAAATTGCATTTCCGCATTTTAGTGGGTTAGAAGCGGCAGATCTGTCAGTTATACATTCAAAATGGAGTTAATTTAATTATATATGCACTGTTGATTGATCGCTTTAGAACATGCTACCAGAAGTAATTGTTCCCGAATCTCTTATTGTTTAATTCCATCTTTGCTGATAAGGCGATTCATTTTAAGGTGCAGCTGTAGTTTTCGTCATTGCTCTGTTCTTAGGGGTAACGATATTTGGTACGCGACGTGATTTGATTGATGGTGACGTTGTCATATCATTCGGGAATAAAGCAATTAAAGTTATACATGTGCAATAATGACGAAGTTGTCGCGGTGCTGGTTGTCATTTTGAGAACAGGACATAGCCTCAATTGGAAATTACATGACGACATTGGTGACTTGGGATCTTAATCGTGCAGAACAGCACGTGGACTTCTTTTTACTTGGTTATTTTGTTTATATTTTGACTCCAAGTTTCACTGGTTTTGATTTAATCAACTGAGTTACGATTTGTTTTCGCTGATAGTTTTATTGGTATTTCTTTAATCGGTCACTTTTTTTTGTCGATAAAGACCGAAATTTTATCTATCAAAGTATGGCTTGTTATTTCGTAATAAATGGTTCATACTCGATAGAATATGGGCCAATGTGCCTCGATTTGGATATAACCTTGATCTTCATATCCTTTGTACAATTTGATTTTTTCATGTCCTATATAAATTAGTAGTAATTTAATTAACTGTGGGACATGATTCAGTGATGGCATCTGCTCCCTTGTGTCTGATGATATCAAATACAGACTCATTCTTCCGTATCTCTCTCGTATTCACACTGTTAGTCAGCCAGTCCGTCCTCCGGTAGTCTTCCTTATTATTTTATGCACTCATTATGTGACGTCATAACCTTGATATCTATTATGGCATTCTGGAACGTACATTCAGGTTCCACAATTCTTATTAGTTAGTCAATTAATTTCTCTCCCCGTTCGATAATTTTATCAGGTGGCTGAGAAGCAAGCTGTGCTGGTAGACTTTCAGTCCCGAAATTGGCCGTTATCCTTTATGCCATAAATAAGTTCTGATGAATAGTAGCACTTCTTTTGACTTCAAATTTGCATTTCAATCTCAGGACACTTTTAAAACATCCTATGTAAAAGAAGAAAACTAATTTAATGTTGCAGTTAATGTACAGGCCCATTTTGACTTTTCTGACTTCAATTATGGATTTAAATACTGTTGGCCCATAGCATAGCTGACGAGTTCTAGAAGGAAGGACAAACCAGCCATATGAAATATGCATTTATTTTATTCATGTTTCGGAACTTACGGATTTGTTGGTTAACGTGATTTTCTATTCAGTTATCTTTTATAAACTTTTATAATTGTTACGAATTTTTGTAGGTGGAAGTTTTACATGAATGCTTTACCTTAAATGAAGTCCCTTTTGTACAGAATAGACATGTTAATACATGCGAAGTATACAATTGATTGGATATTGTGATGCAGCATATCCAATTTCGCCCTGGTTAAAGCATTGCCTATACGCTATGAAAACACTTTTGATCAAGTCATTTTGAATGCCAGCTGGTCCAATTGGATTAATATTTCTTAAATGTTTCGTGCGTGAATAAATCATTGAGATAATTTGACACAGATTGGAGTGACGAAATGTCTGAGTGGTAGCGAGGAGTGTGTTATCAAATTAACGTCGACCTGCCAACGACAGTATACATAGTGGTTCATTCATTATAGACATTCTACACACATCGCGATCGTGACATCAGGAACAACTGGGAATACCGACATAAAAAGGAATTAATTCTGACTCCAAAACCGATAGAACCAGGACAAGAAAGAACAAAATATAGCGTTGTATGGACCAGGCGTTCCTGAAGGGTAAGCCTGTTTTGAAGTCTTTTATACATATGTCTTCCCTTTAATTTTTTAACTATAACGGGCAACAAGTTTTAACCATACAGATAAAAACGTATTTTTACCTGTTTGAATCAATTTCAACTTTTGAATATCAGGTACAAAATAATAAATACAGGTGTTGAAGATAGATAAGTGTCATCTGCTTCAATGGTGACACCTTTGACGTTAGCCTACAGTCTGTAGGTCAAGTCCAGGTGATGCAATATTCTCAAACTGAACTGGGAAAGCTATACCGAAAAAACGCGCAAACATCATTGCGAGAAACGAAAATTATCAAGCTCACTTTTTAATCGAAAATTATCAAGCTCACTTAGTTCACTTTTTAATATTAAAAACTCCATTTTACATTTTATTTTAAAGTTATTCTAATAAGAATTCTTATCTAGAGCAAACTGCTCCTATTAAGGTCAAGCGGTAATTAGCATACAAACGATGATGATTAGATATACAGATTGTTCGATACAATACAGTCTGTGACAACAAATCAATCGAATCTGGCGCTCAGTCGAGTGTGTCTAGACTAAATTTGCGGGACAGAGATACTTTTTTTGTGAAAGTCGTCCTAGGCCATCACGTGTCAAAGATAGCCAGTCGTTAATCGAGAGATAGTTAGCAGATATATATGTTTCCCTCGGTCGTCTAGACCTTAAAATTCGAAAACAGGTTGACACAATGGACACATTTCCGGAATAACGGAATGACACTAATCTGATTTAGTTGTTACGCCGCCGAGTTTTTTATTAGTTCGTTGTCTTGTGATCTGTGCTCCGCTGTTGTTAAGAGATACTGAGAGTATCAGACCGAACGACCAGTCGGCGACAGAACCAGTTTTATAGGTCGGGGTCTACGTCATGTGTCTGCGGACTATGAAAACAGTAATTATCTTGCGGAAATATATTGCAGAAGTATTGAAATGAGGACGAATTAACCATGTCGGGTGAAAGCAATATACATAATGGAAGGCAAAAAGGAATATAATTTCGTGTGTCATCGCACTGACAACTTGGTATTATTCGACTTTCTTTTGTAAATGGCGATGTTGTTTTCGGCGAGGTCTTTGCTGTTGTTATTGGTGGACATTGGCTAATCAATAATATAATATCAATACACCATATTTATCACATGTAGTGCTGAACAACCCTTTTATCAAGCAATGTTTTCGATACTTATAAACTCTGAAGGGATATAACGTCTTAGATTGTTGATGTTTACATTGTATAAATGGGTGATGAAAGGACATTTGGTAGAACATATTAATGCGTATACTGATATTTCAGAAAAGACATTGATAATAAATTTACTCAGATAACAAACCCTACCAAAGAAACTTTATAAACCCGGGCGGATTAGATGCATGTTTACCTTTTAGAGGCATGCTTAAAAGATATCAGGGACGATATATTTACTCTCATTAGGTAAGATTCTGATATTAAATGGCTGATACGAAACATAGTGATCCTTGTGTACTTAAGCGTGCTACCTGTGTTAAATCTTATCTAAACCATCAGATAAAAAAGTCACAGGTCATTGACATTATTAGTCTTTTGCGTGACACCAGGCCTGGAAAAGACACATGTTTATCATCGAGGAGACGGAGTTCACTGGGGCGATATACGAATTTGATGCTTTTTTGTGTGATATACTCGTAATCAGGAATGTTTTCTTTTTTTATTTGTGCTCGATTCGTCGCATTGCATCTTGATTTAATTATGTCATCAATTAGTAGAATTAAAAATAAAACAGGATGTAGCAATCCATTTGACTTCAGACTTTAAGACATTGTATACAGAGGTCACATTAACTGCTAATGTAAAATCTTGATACGATTTCAGATATAAAATCAATGAGTAAACGCCATTTATGTAGATAATTGATTTCTTTCACTTCTGATTCTTTGTTAATGGATAGCAATGCCAATTTTAAAAACAAAAATGAACTTAAATCAATAGTGTATTGGTATGTATTAAAAAATACTGCAGTCTCAATACCTGTTGAAATCATAACTGCATTGTACTTTTGTATGCGCGAAGTTGTGTTGTTCCACACCAAATCTACAAAGTCATTTGGAAGTCAGAATAAATTATATATTAAGTTGAAAATAGCAAGTGGATTTGGAAACCATTACCACTTTTAACACGAATCATTAAGATGATATCAAATAATATCTGCTTGATGTTTTTGCAGACAAAATCTATATTGTATCGGAACTAATCAAGATTTATTGGTACGCGAAAGCGTTCCTAAACACCATCATTGATAAACAAATATTCACCGTCTGGTTTTCAGTCTGTTGATATTAAATGCGATACCATACCTTTATTTCAGGCTCATGAATCTGATTATTGTCCATGTTGTAATATTATGGACTTTTTAAGGCGAACGCTTTGTTGTAGGCGAATTGTCCTCACTTGATATTCTATTGTAAACACAGAGGTGAAACTCGCCTTCACTCGGATCACTAGACCTCGATTCCTACTCCATTCTTTGACGTCTTATATCCAGTCAAATGATGTCTCCGGTCCTCACACTGCATTTCCATTGATGAATGTCCTTGTAGGTCTTCCAAGAATTGTAAATACAAGTTTAATCCAACTTCGCCTTTGCTGCAAAAGATCCAGATCAGTTTTTTTTTTTTTTTTTTTTCCGTTCTCGACCTTTGAACGAAAAAATAAATTTGAATAAGGACGGCTTCTGGTAGTTTACATTTCGTTTCGTAAAACCTGAGTATTCTAAAAATGTAATTTAGCAACCAGATCAATCATAATCGGGAGCGTCTTATTGCAATTAAACCATGAATTAATATCATCAACTCTGGTCGTATTCCCCTTGTACCTTTCCACCTCTTGGTCGCGAGTTCGAAACCCACGTGGGGCAGTTGCCTGATACTGACATCCTGCCAGTGGTTTTTCTCCGGTGCTCCGGCTTTCCTCCACCTCCAAAACCTGGTACGTCCTTAAACGACCCTTGCTGATAAAAGGAAGTTAAAAAAAATAAACCAAACCAAACCTTTTCAGGAGTGTTCATGAAAGTCTATATTTTGTTTATATTTTACCCTCGTGTCCTTCATTTCAAGTTTGAATTATGGTTTCGTTATTATGTCGGTATTATGTGTTGTTTTAGCCCGCTTATGAAATAGATTGCCGTTCCCGCCTTCTCTGAGTTCGACCTCTGGCTTCAAAACGTATCCATCAACTGATTGACTGTCTTCTGTCTCCGACATGATGACATGGTGTGATATGTCGAAGGTAAAATAATTACTCAAGTTACACCCTTTTCGCACTAAGCCCTGTCCTCATTTACTCGACTGATGAATCAGCGTCTTCATCAAACTGACCTATATTGTATTGAGGTCGAGATGGAATGACACAGAAACCCATTCACATACACTTGATCCAATAGCTGATATTGGTTTAATTACCTTGCTAAAACGTTCCAGAACAATTTCGATCAAACTTATGTTGCCATGGATTTCCTTAATGGAGGCCAGTCACATGATATAATTTTATATTCTATCCATGGTCATTACTGACCACTAACAATCCTGACTGATTATGTAACATGCAATTATAATCACGATTTATAATCATGGTTAACATTTCGCTATAGTGTCATTATTAACCATGTTTAATGATGCCGTCATAAAGAGGATTGCCACTGGATGTCATTATAATGAAATGCCGTTTAAAGATTAAAAAATAAACTTTGAAGTACGATTTCGTTAAAAAAGTGTTTAATGAGATTTTTAGATGGATCATTTACACAAAACAGCCATGTTCGCCCAAATGTTAAAGACATAGTCAATATCATTTGAACATGATGAAGCGAAACGAACGCTACATGGTATCAGTAAACACTGCGAAGTAAACTTTAATTTGGTGCTAAGTAATCTCCACCTGGATGTTAGGTAAAATATACGTGGTTGCTAAGTAAACTTTACGTGGTTGCTAAGTAAACTCTTCTTGTGTGCTTAGTTAACTCTACATGGGTGTTGGTAAACTATATGTGGTTGCTAAGTAAACTCTACGTTGTTGCAAAGTAAATTCTTCTTGGGTGCTAAGTAAACTCTACGTGGTTGCTAAGTAAACTATACATGGGTGCTAAGTGAAATCTTCTTGGGTGCTAAGGAAACTCTTCTTGGGTGCTAAGTGAACTCTTCTTGGGTGCTAAGGAAACTCTTCTTGGGTGCTAAGTGAACTCTTCTTGGGTGCTAAGTAAACTCTACGTGGGTGCTTAGTGAACGCTACCAGGATGCTAGATAAACGCTTCGTGGGCGTAAGCAAGCGCCACGTTTATACTCAAACAACAAATTTATTCGGATATATTCGAATGTTAAACGGGCTTTTGTTGCAGCACAAAACAGGAACAGATAGATAAATAAAAAGTTTCTTAATAGTCAACGTAATTTGCAAACTAGACCCGAAAGCTTCAAATAAATCAGATGTTATCTCTAGCGTGACATACAACTGGAGGAGTTATTTAAATGAAAATTAACAACGATAACGATAATTAGATTCATGTCACGAGACAATACGGTCATCGCTGAATGCCATTATTTTTTTATTCTTTTTAAATTTACATAAATATATTCAATTTGATAAATTTGGTCTACATCCGTAGGGCGTTTGATAATCATTGTAAAAAAAGTGATATGAAAAAGGGTAAACTCGATAATCCAGATTAATGATTTTACCATAAACCAGTTTAAATGCATGCTTACTAGGCTATAGACTGTTGGCATTATCACCAAAACGGAGACGCGGATCCGCCATTAATTTAATTACCATAGTGTTCTACAACGCACATGCACTATTTAATAAATATTTAATTTGTCTACATATCTAACATGATTTACTTTGAATTCCTGTCAGGAGGTGTATCACACAACATGTATTAAGATTTCAGAGTTCGAAATTAAGAATGTTTCGTGCTTGATAGATTCGATTTGATGTTCTGTTGTGAAAGCACACATATAAATGTAATCTAATTTAAAAAGCAATCTCCTTCAAACGGCAAATGCAATGTGCCTAAATCTAATATCCCAAGAAAGCACCGAGTGACACAATCTGAATCATATTATTTTTTTTAAAAGTAGATAAAGTTTCATGCCGATGAATAATTAGATAAACAAAGAAATAATAAGAGCAATATTTTTTAAGCGTGACATAAATTGCCGGAATTAAATTCAATTTGCAACTCTTTTTAACAGTCTAAACCTCAGATAATGCAATGCTGTGAATGAAACCTTAAAAAGGTTTCGCTTAAAAAATATTGCTCTTATTATTTCTTTGTTTATCTAATTATACATATACAGAATGGATTTATGTATTACTAAAACTTAACATTATAATCTTTTAAACATTCTTTCATATTAAAAAAATAATAATAATAAATAAATAAATAAATAAAAAATAAACAAAACCATAATTAAATAACAAGAACCGGAAGTGGGTAAAACATTTCCACGATGACTTGAAAAGGTATCGAATCGCTTGTTAATGAGATTGCATAAGTCAATATTTTTCATCTAGTACCTAGTTGAGTTCAAAATCTATGCCGACTTAAGATTATGACTGTACAGACACATTGGAAAATAAATATTATTTTTTTGTTTTGATTTTGCTTCAATAGTAACCACGAACATAGCATTATGATCATTGTATTTTTCTAAAAAAAGACCTTCCCACATTTTGACGTTTAGATGTCAAATTCATTAGTTCCGATTTTTCTGAAAATTTGACAATCATTACTCAACATACTATGCAAAATAATCACAATGTTTGGCGTACAAGAGGCTGAAGTGGGTGAACCACTTCCGTAAAATAATGTCATAGCTAACAATGTGTGCCAAATTTGAACATGTTTTTTCTTTAAGATTGTGTTACGCATTAATTGTACAGTATCTGCATACATATTTCAGGTCATAATGTGCAAGGATTAATATTCTTGAGAAGGGAAGATCATTTGATAACATACAGCATTGTTTCTGAAAGTTTGTTGGATAAAAAATTGAACCTTGTCGTACACCTCAGTCGGGCAACACTAACTATACCATATCATAGGCCCCTTGGACCTTTTGTTTTCCGTAAAAAAATCCCTCATTGGCTGCCTCTGAGGTTGCTACAAATTGCACCTGGATCGGGTTTCGATCTAATTGATTCGTGGGCACACTCCTGTTGTTCCTTTAATAGGTCCTTTCTATTGACATGGCTTATATCTTATTTGACATTTGTACAATCATTTGTGTATTTCTAAATTCACTGCTAACATGCATAATTGCTGAAGAGTCTAGCGGTACAGTCATGACAAACATTTTTCATTATTAGTGGCACTCAACGTAAAATGGATAAAACTGATGGACGGAAATTGAAATAATGACGAAACGAATAAATCATATTAATATGATATTTTATGATGTCATATAATCATACGTTTAATGTAGCAAGCTCTTCAAAGAGTTTCTGATATTCCGGTCATTCACAAAATCATAATAAAATAAAAATTAACTATTAAGCCAAGGGAAACTCACGATACTTTCAAAATGTATTATCAATGTTCTTTCCTCTTTTAAAACTAAGCATATGAAGAAAACGTCTGACTCTTCAAGATTTTAACGCAAACTTTGATACAATGTATAAAACATGCATAGTTCTTGTGATATGATTAGAGGTTTTACAACGAGT
The DNA here is from genome assembly GCF_902652985.1 of Pecten maximus. Taxonomy (NCBI): domain Eukaryota; kingdom Metazoa; phylum Mollusca; class Bivalvia; order Pectinida; family Pectinidae; genus Pecten; species Pecten maximus. The sequence continues at coordinate 15,325,518 of NC_047024.1, forward strand.
GGTCGTGTGTAACTAACGATAGTGAACGAAATATCATATGCAACAGCCACGAGTTTGTGTGAACTGTTTCTAACACAATAGAAAAGATATTCTTATGATGAATTGACTTGTTTCGCGTCAAAGTTTTCTTTTCACAATATCAGTTGGGCTGTATGACCTAAAGTCAAATACTGCTAATTAATATGCAAAACTGACAATTTTGGAAAAGAAATGTGAAGATATTAAAATATTTTGCTAATCATAGCAAGTTCGCAAGTTTAATTATTTTTTTCAATTTATAATTTGAGTGGAATCTATATAAAGTATTATTATCACCAAAACAAGTTTTTTTTGTGTGTGTCATCGTTTCCGCGTCCCGTGAAACGACCTTTCAAGTGAGAGTAAAGAACAATCAAAACGCTTTAACCGCGTGTGGAATAAACTTTTTGTCATTTAAAAATTGTTTATGCCTGAGGAGTTGAGTAACACCCGCATATTGTGGTAAAAAATAAAATCTTTCATGAATAGCACTGGTAAAATTATATCACTCACTCGAAGGTTAAAGTTATATATCAGTTGAAAATAATGTTAAAATATGTACAATTGAAAAATAATGCCAAAACACACGAAAATGTATCGCATACAAAAGCGAAATCAGTTCTTTCATAAGCATGTCATGTGTAACAGTGGACGTTTGGCGTGTGCTGAAGAATTGGAAGAAGTTTTCATTACTGATGGGAAATCAGGTGATACGGCAGAATATCGATCATGCTTCTCCTAACGGAATTGATAGAGAGCAAAACCTTTGAAAGCGAACTCTTTAAAGGAAGCGAAATAACATATAATCAAATAACACAATTATCCTTTGAAAGACGCATAATTTTCTGTAGATTTAGCTAAAATACATCCCAGGGAACGAATAGAAAATTATCCTTATTTGGATTTTTTTCTTCTTTCGGCCATAAATGACTCGTTAGCAACAGTTTAAGTTCGAAAACATCTGCACGAAAGCACTACAAACACGCAGTTAACAACTATGATAAATGTTGTCGTTGTTTATGGAATGCTAGGTAATTACTTTCTCGTTACATCATAATTTATTTTTAACACCAGGTTTGTGCCTTTCATTTGTATACAGCATGGACAATCAACAAGTGTCTCCTAGTCCTGCAGTGGTGTTTTGGATTTGGCAATATCGTATCATTTCTGCGATAAGACATTCATCCTATTGACTGCAGTTTATTGTTATTGATGTATTTGACAATATCGTATTATTTCTGCAATAAGAAGTTCAACATGTTAGCTGCAAATCAGTGTTATGGCATCTTACCCCTATTATAAGATTAAGTTTTAGAAGAAGGTAGAAGATTTTTAAAACGGCAAAGCTATGCATGTGACTCTCCGTTCACCAATGCGCATTTTATGATAGAATGCTTGGGTTTCAAATTTGTTCGCCATAAGTTTGTTTGTTTTTTTACATTTTATCTGCACTATTCTACCTCGGCTTTTTTCCAAAACCTTATCATAGCATAAACAATTTACAGGTGTCTCCTAGTCCTGCAGTGGTGTTTTGCATTTGGCAATATCGTATCATTTCTGCGATAAGACATTCAGCCTATTGGCTGCAGTTTATTGTTATTGATGTATTTGACAATATCGTATTATTTCTGCAATAAGAAGTTCAACATGATAGCTGCAAATTAGTGTTATGGCATTTTACCCCTATTATAAGATTAAGTTTTAGAAGAATATGGAAGATTTTTAAAACGGCAAAGCTATGCATGCGACTTTCCGTTCACCAATGCACATTTTATGATAGAATGCTGGGTTTCAAATTTGTTCGCCATAAGTACTTTTTTTAAAAATTTTATCTACACTATTTTACCTCGTTTTTTTCAAAAACTTATCATAGCAATGACTTATTTTCCAAGATTAATACAACGAGTTTAGGAATTATGACAAAAAGTTTGACGGGCAGATGAACAGACGGACGGACGGACGGACGGAGAGGGATTTAATAAACAATCATTTAATATCAACATACACTCAAGACAGTTTACCATTCTAGTCAAACGTAATAAGGATGTCGATTTGATGCAGTGCTACGTTTGGTTAAAAAGACACATTTGATAAATAACATTTAGAAAAAATGCAACATTTCAATCGAATGTAGATGCCAAGCAAATAGCATAATACGTTTGATAAGAAATACATGTTCGCATTTGTGTCCATTCAGGCGTGACCAGGAATAGAGTAGATGTCATTTCTGCTTGAGAGGTTGTTTGACACTTCTCTGTGAGATACTGACGGCAATAATTTCCGAGGTCGGCTGTGGAACGACCATTCCTCTCCCTTAGTGACCAGGCAAAGCAGTCAATGTGGTATAAATCAAATGTGCATTATCAATCCAAAATCTTTTCATTACGAGGAACACTATTGCATATGTTCCTTCATAGTCCCTCGACGATGAAGCCATCGGTTATCGTCAGTAATGTAAAAATATTGATACATCTTACGCCCATTTTACTGTATTTTACAGCACCTAAACAGCCCTTCTATATACTGCGTAAGTTAATCTTTCATAATACAATGTCATGTCTTTGCCTGGCAGATATTTATTGGTATTCATTGAAATTCATTTAGTTAAATTCCATTCGATAATTTCGGAAATAAAGCAATTGGTTGGTAAGTATTGGAAATATTGGCATTATTCAATTTTTTTTCATACAAATTATGATTTTACAGCTTGAGAGCTGTAAAGTTAGTCCTGGATTTTGACAAAGAGAGTTTTTGGTATCGTTAAAAGGAAAGATAGCTATTTGTGCGGTCAAATATTGAGATATTACCATTTATGAAGTCAAGTATTGAGTTATAAACTATTTGTAAAGTCGCTTTTTGAGTTATAATCATTTGTGAAGTCAAATGTTGAGATATGACCATTTGAAATGTTGAATGTTGAGATATGACCATTTGTAATGTTGAAAGTTGAGATTTGACCCTTTGCGATGTCAAATGATGAAATATTCCCATTTGTGATGTCAAATGTTGAGATATGGCCATTTGTGATTTCAAATGTTGAGATTGGACCCTTTGCGATGTCAAATGTTGATATATTCCAATTTGTAATGTCAAATGTTGATATATGACCATTTGTAATGTCGAATGTTGAGATTTGACCTTTTTTGTAATGTCGAATGTTGAGATTTGACCCTTTGCGATGTCAAATGTTGAAATATTACCATTTGAAATGTCAAATGTTGATATATGACCATTTGTAATGTCGAATGTTGAGATTTGACCCTTTGCGATGTCAAATGATGAAAAATTACCATTTGTGATGTCAAATGTTTATATATGACCATTTGTAATGTCGAATGTGGAGATTTGACCCTTTGCGATGTCAAATGATGAAAAATTACCATTTGTGATGTCAAATGTTGATATATGACCATTTGTAATGTCGAATGTTAAGATTTGACCCTTTGCGATGTCAAATGATGAAAAATTACCATTTGTGATGTCAAATGTTGATATATGACCATTTGCGATGCCAAATGTTGAGACATTGCCATCTATCTAGCGAAATCAGTGTGTTATATCAAAGCATATACCTTCTTATTCGCAAATCGCTTTAAATAGTTTTTTCTTCTAATACAGTAGAAAATTATTTAAAACGTGTCACAACGTGAACAACTAACAATGTTTCATCTTTAGCATGTTGATTGACGTTTATAAACAACCTTGAAAGGGAGCTAGACTGAATTTAAAAAAAAAAAAAATATGTACAAATATAATATTACTTTTTACTTAACGAGATGGCTTCACCGAGCATTTGTTGTCTGCCTCTATTGGTAGTGGTATGTCATTTATATGAGACAACTGGTCATACTGAAAGGAAAGGGTTGTAAAAATAAAATCGATTGTCCTAATGCGTTAGTAAAAATGAAAAACGAATTACATTCCTTTTAAAAAGGACCATGCAATTTTTTTTTCGCTGGTTATCTCTGCATTTGAAAACGATATTGCTGTTTTACGGAAAATGTTATTGCAACATTTAAAATATGATTACTGCACAAACGTGAGAGCCATATGACAAGCAACACAAAGCAATAATACAAATAAACGGATAGCACGCTCTATTGGACGTCATAGTTCAATCATTCCGTCACAAATAGCTTCATACAAAATAGGATTTTCCAAGATGTCCTTTATGTGTAAGATTTCAGAATAAAAATGTCTGAAAATGTCAAATGGTGATGTAAACAATTTCCATGGATTCATAAAGGGAATCTGCTCAAAAAAGGTCTTGAGACAAAATGTTATTTAATCGTGTTATTAGAATAAAAAATAAAATTAAAAAAATATCACTTCATTGTACCACTGTTTGTAACCAATGTCTAATACTTTGCCATTGTCATATGTTGTAGCGTTTATGTCATTCATGACAAATGTTTGAATATTTATCTTGTTATTTCAGGACGGTCAGTTGAAGATGCTCCATCATCTACGCCATACCAAATGATCCCTCGCCGCCCATCTACAAAATTCAACATAGATTCGTCAGACCAACACGCAGTTCTTAGAAATGCAACTTCACACTGTAACTAGTTTTGGCTGGATACGCATGTTTTCATGACGTCATGGAAGAGTGGGATAAAAATGTCGTGGAAATTTATTGTGTCCACAATGCGTCACGTACATTTTGTCACAAAAATATATCCGAGATAGAAAATGTAAAAGAAGGCGATATAGAAATTTGGACTCCTGACGTCATACAACGTGTAGCGTCCATTGTCGTCATCATGGTGCTGACGCTAGTTGGTAACACCGTTATCATTATCATCCTAACGTGCAGTAGGTACAGAAAGAGGAACAGCCGTGTCAATATATTTATCATCAATCTAGCTGTGGGTGACCTGACTGTTTGTGTGGTAACTATGACAACAGAGATTTTGTTTGTGGCGTTCGGTGAATGGGTTCTTGGAGCTGCAGCGTGTAAAATTTTAACGTATGTACAAGTTGTGACGTTAGCAAGTACAACGTTCATTTTGACGTCAATGGGATTTGACCGGTACATGGCTATTTGTCGTCCCTTAAAGTTTAGGAGCTCACATACAAGAGCCCGACGAATGATCATCATATCCTGGACGCTTGCATTCATCTTTGCGATTCCACAGCTTCTTATTTTTGTGCAGACCGTTGACGAAATACTTCCGAATGGAGAAATTCAATATGGCTGCCGCAGCCAAGGATACACTGCCATGTGGCAGCGGAAGATTTATTTCCTGTTTATGACAATGTATATCCTAATTGTTCCTGCCATTTTGTTATCTTATTGTTATGTAAATGTGGTGATAGTTGTCTGGAGGCAAGGGAAGCTGATCAATGGAACAAATACTTGTTCTTTACGGAAATCAATCGTCAACACCAGTGCAATACCTAGGGCTAAAATAAAGACCGTCAAGATGACGTTTTGTATAATAATCAGTTTTATTGCCTGCTGGACTCCGTATTTTGTGACCACACTCATAAGGATCTATAGTAATTACACCTACAAGTTTACACCGTCTGTCATGGCATTCGCCGAGACGTCTACTCTACTACAAAGTGCTTTAAATCCTCTCATATATGGATTTTTCAATATACAGATTAAGCGAGGATTAATGGAAGTGTTTTGTCCCGGAAGGATTAATTCCCGAGAACGTGAGGAGATTTACAATCACGCTTCCGATTGTCTCACAGTTTCCGGTGATTTTAAGTGTACAAATCGCGGTATGCTCAAACTTAAAGAACCAAATTCCTCGTCCAGTAGTGGATCCTTCGATAGGGGGCGCTCGTCACACGGGTGTATAATCGCAGAGGCAAACACCAATGGGTTTAAATTACGTGTGCGTTTTCTGTCGAAAGAGAAATTATGTGTACATGATCGGGTGAGTTACTCACGATGTTCGGCGAAGGAAAATGACAATGATCATGTCACTTGTGATAGCGTCATGTAAGAAATGTATGACGTCACATTTTATATGTATTTTGTTATCTCAGTTATACAACTGTAAAACACCTCAGTTTGGGGTATGCGGAATATACATGGGTTGATAAAAGGAAGAAAGGCAGGTTGTTAAACATATAATGAAAAACGGACCAATAACGATACAAACTTGGTGGACTAAGAATGACGTCATCATGACGTCAGATTATAATGGTGCTCAGGTAAGTTAAACATCAACGACGAAGTCGTACAATGACTAATTCATACAAGTTTAACGTAGATGGTGAAGATACATGTTAAAATAAGATCGCTGTGCCGACAGCATCATGACGTCATAGATACTGACGCGTTACCAATGGTGCTAGTCATTGAAATTGATGTAAACACCGGTTATTAATTTTGTACTGAGATACTACAACGTATGTTAATACAAATAACTAATTTAGCATAACAAAAAACAATAGTCAAATGATGCCGTCATAATCGAATAACTATTTCAAAACAGACAATACGGTGTCACAAGCGAAACATTTTGACAAATCAGTTAATTTGCATATGTCGTGATCAACAAGCTATTCCAGATTTTATGTGGGATGACGATATGATTGGATATTTTTTACAATCGTCTATAAAACTGTTAATTTCTCATTGAAGAAAACAACATACAAAAATGGTAGTAAATAATATAAAACTAAACCAAATTTACATTCCATAATTTATATCATTCTTTAAGACGTATTGTACCTCATATGGAATAACAATTAAATAATGACTTCCCCAAAAATTTAGATAATACAATACAAAAGTTGGTGTTCTTTTTGGTATTCAATTTATCTAACATAATCAAGGGCATCGAAAAAATCTAGCTGATAGATTTAGGATAAGGACTGATCTACGAAATGCACAATAGTTACGGTGGCTGAAAAGAACCTCAATTAAAGGATCAATCGAAGCAGGAATGTTCTATTTTTGTCAGCGAAGAGTGATTCAGAGAATGTGATACTGGTGAATGTCGCTTAGACTGCCTAACACACTAGGGAGATGGGTCGTTTCAACGAAGATTAGAATTCCTAACGGACATTGCCATACTTGCTCATATTGTTAACAATTGGTGATTGTTTTTTCTTCTTCTGATGTTCATGTATTGTTGAATAATCACTGATAATAAAGTCAGATTATCTTTGTTTACTATTGTTGTCTATTATGACTTATTCTTTAGAACGAACTATCACTCTAAGAAAATGTTTATCCTTCTTTTATCTAGTAAATTTCAGCTCCAAACTATTTTGCTGCGGGACAGCAATGTAACGTTTAATTTGTGATTTATTTTCTGCGGGACTATTACGATTGACAAAGGAAGAGCCTGGACTGGACACCAACCTGTGTATGTCCCAGTGCAGTTGTTTCTGTTATGTTTATATTTAAGAAAATGCTAACAATATCGTTGTTCAATATCTAATTTATATTTTTTGTCTAATAGTAAGAATACTAAACCGTATTACTGATATATAGATATGTAACAGCCCCTGGCAGTCCCGCAGCAAATGCCGATAGACGAACAACCAAAATGGTAACTGGTATTTCAAGTTCAACGCCATTTTAGCTAATTTGCAATTTGACAAACTAATGACCGAAACAATTACCATAATTAAAACAGAATTGAATCATTAACTATAATTGTGATATCTTAACACAGGTGTCTTAGAATGATTAAATTTGAACAAAATACTAATTCAAACAAGCCTTGCTGTTGGTTAATATTTGTTGGTTTAAACTGTTCTATGGAAATTAATCAATACGTCAATCAATTAGATACAAGTAATTATTGCTAAAATTACCGTATTTTCGGTTTCAATTAAGTCATTATGATGGCATGATTTTCAAATTAGATTTTCCCGGTGATTCTTTATGAAATCTGATTTCATTAAAATGTTTGATTGACACTAATCTTTCCAAATTCAATTGTTCATGAACATTATGATTAACGACACAACGATCATTTCTCACGATCACTGCATGACTTTGTGATAACTCATAGTCTAACGCTGTACCTCATTATGAATTAGTTTCACGACCTGATAAAGCAAACGGTGGTGTCATCAATAAAATAGACTAATACATCGGTGACAATGGTGTTAACAAAAGGAACCACCAGACAGAGAAACAAACATCGAATATAGGAACCACCAGACAGAGAAACAAACATCGAATATAGGAACCACCAGACAGAGAAACAAACATCGAATATAGGAACCACCAGACAGAGAAACAAACATCGAATATAGGAACCACCAGACAGAGAAACAAACATCGAATATGTCTATCTTCATATCGCACAAGGAGTGGAACGACTGGTTCGCCCGTTGTCAGTATAATGTGACCGGGTGGGGTGTCCCTCTGGGTGTCTTCGGCAGTATGCTTCAGTGAGGTAGCACTATAAATCGGCAAAAGTTCCGGCCTATCACTAGGAGACTTAACACGTACATACCGCAGCCTCACGGGAGGCCGTCCTTAAATGACCTTAGCTGTTAATAGGACGTTAAACATATAAAACCAAACCAAACCAAACTTTGCATTGGTCAACATACAAACCTCGGAACCCTGTGATTTTGGTAACGTGTCTTCGAACATTGAATGTACTGGGGCATACTAACCTCTATTGTTGGCAGAATGAACAAAAGCTTAGTAGAAATCATCGCACTTATCAAACAGCTTAAATGGGAGTTGTCCCTGTGTGTAACGTTGTGAAGAAACGTCAAGGGGCTGTACCTTCTTTCATTCAGAGTTCATACGCGCATTTCCCATCAACTGGTCAAAAGAAATTCCTGCTTTTCAAAGTGTCTCAGACCACACCATTTACACAGTATATGGAAGAATATCAAAATATCAGAAGAAGTATAATTTACAGGTATGATCAAAAGGTTTATGATGAATCGGATTTGTATTAATGTAAAACAATATAAAATGCCAAAATTCAAACGAAATCGTGATTCTGACTGAAAATCAATAAAACAATGGTGAAATACATATTTGTATGGAATCCCTTAAAACGTACAAGGTGATTAAAACCAGATATTCCGGAAGGATAGGCCACTTAATCATTCTGACATTTTTAATATGAAAACTAAAGTCGTGCAAGATGAAATGTCTCAGAAAACAGCACTCATATGGTATGGAAGCTCGAGTCCCCATGAAAATCTCACTCGACTGACATGGACGCTGAAATCTCCCTGGAAATAATATACACAACGTACGATAACTTAAATCTATAGAAAAGAATCACTTCAAGGACAAATTATCATTGTAAGGCATGCAAACTTGAAACAAAATTCTGGAATCTCCAATTTTCTAAGGCATGGACGCTTGAATCTACAAGGAGCACAAAAGAGATTGTGTATGATATTCCAGTTCTTAATTTTGGCGAATTTTTTGTTCTGAAAAAAAAAAAAATGAATGAATAAATAAAATAATAAAGAATAACGACATATTAACCAAACCGTAGTTTATGCTCACAGTGAAAGTACCCTGGCATTATGCTTGAAGGTTTAGGACGAGGAAACATTCTACAGAAAACAGGCTTGAACTGTTTTGGCAAGTATTTGGTTACGGTTATATGTTAGGATCTAGTGACTTATGTTTAACTACAAAGAATACCGATAAAATAACCAAACCGTAATTCTAACTCTAAATCCGTAATACGAGAGCAAATACGAGCAGAAAAAAAAGATATGTGCTCTGATAGAGTCGGAATCTTCTGCTTCATCGACAACACCCCCATCAACATTCGAAATGCATACGTATGAAAATATTAGGCCTTATATCATAGCTGGAGTCTTCTAATAAATATTGCACCGGGAGAACAACGGCGCGGTCACCAATTCAAGAGCTGACCACGCTCGACGTTGCCTAACTTCGATACACAGACACGACACTCAACAGCACAGCCATAATAATCTAGCTTTTGGACTATGCAGCTGAAATACCCATTTCCATGAACCATCACAATATTTACATATTTCGAAATAAACAAGAGAGCACTATTGCATATCCTTTTTACTTCTCTTGATAAAATTTCTATTTTATGCCTGTTTGGGACAGATTATGTCATTGTCGATCATCGCCAGCGGTGTCAAACTCACCCTATATGATCATGGTATTCAAATATCAACAAACATCCAGGGCAGACGGGTTCGCAATCCGAAAAACAGCCAGAGGACATGTGGAAGTACAATGAAATCTTCTCAAGTGGTACTTTTCAGTGCTTCCTCGGAAGGCATTTATAAGGCGGTCGATTGGATGGAGGTATTAATTTCAGTGATGAACCCCATTGATACGATACAGTACGAGTGTACTAGTGATAAATCGTTCGACTCTGAAGTCGGGGTAACATGATTAAGTATCAACTAATTCTTAATAGAACTGTTCTGAGTATTGTACGTGAAGCATCATCACATTTACTGTACAGGATATTTTGATTAAGAACCCACTGATTCCTTCAGCTAAATAAAGATGGACACTGATGGGGGAATGTTGAACAATCAACTATCAGAAAAACAACCCTAAATGATTTTTGACAATGCAGAAAATTTTACCATAACGTCTCCTAGTTAATTTTGTTTTAAAGACAATTCAACTCCAAACTATATATATCCCGTCACTTTGCCCATATACCATATATCCCGTGAGCAGCTCAAATATCCCGTCACAAAAGTATAAATCTCAGGACCAGCCCATATATCCTGTCTCCAGTCTATATACCCCGTCACTAAACTATATACCCCGTCACTAAACTATATACCCCGTCATATATACCCCGTCACTAAACTATATACCCCGTCACTAAACTATATACCCCGTCACTAAACTATATATTCCGTCACCAAACTATATATCCCGTCACTAAACTATATACCCCGTCACTAAACTATATACCCCGTCACTAAACTATATATTCCGTCACCAAACTATATATCCCGTCAGCAAATGTATTATTCTGTCAACAGGCTATTTATCCCGTCACCAGCTTATTTTTTCCGCCACCAAACTATATATCAACAGCTACATATCGCATCAGCAGCCTATATATCATGTGACAAGCCTATATGTCCCGTCACCAAACTATATATCCCATCACCAAACTGTATATCCTAGCTATAGCCCATATACCTCGTAACCAGTCTATATATCCCGTCACCAGCTAATGTATCCAGTTATCAGCCTATATATTCCGTCACCAAACTAGATATCTTGTCAACAGCCTATATATCCCGTCACCAAGCTATATATCTCGTCACCAAGCTATATATTTCGTCACCAAGCTATATATCCCGTCACCAAGCTATATATCCCGTCACTAGCTTATGTATCCAGTCACCAACCTTTTTTTCGTTACTTATATACTTTCCAGTCCATCATGAACTGAAGTGCGAAAACGTAAAAAAGTGTGTTTTTGTTCTATTTTGCATATATTGTTATGGGTAACCGTTGCTTCAAGCGACGATAATTTAGCAAAACTGATTCATGATTACCCGAAATAATCTTAATTTGACGTCACGATATCAGTATTCTCTGAAATGATTTGAAAATTCCAGTTAAAATTTTGAATTCGCCTTCACAGCAGGACTATTCTCCGATCAATCAACGGGAGCGGAGACTGATGGGAAACAGACAATGCTTCCTATTGATGTTATCTGTTTACAACGAAATTTATGTTTGTTTGTCTAAAGTCTGAGTAACCATAATCAGATAAGCTTAAAACCACTCGCAATACATTGATAGCAATTTCGTCGAAATATAACCTATGACAGTAAAACTGATATCCGAAAGCTTTGAACAATATGATCAATTTATCGGAGAAAACATTCCTAATATTAAGAAATCTATGACATAATAATTCTTCAACATCATCCGCCTACCACGATATGTATCGATGTATCCTTATTTATTTCCCCCTTTCTGGATAGCGAAGACCCTCTTCCCCAATCATTTGATGTTTGCATGTGACATTCAATTCTATATTCAATGATTAAGTCCCATCTTCACAATTTGCATGATGCATGTTGATGTCGATTTTTGGTGGTAAACAGTATGTCGAGAGTCGCAATTGATAAAGAGTATGGGAGGGTGTTTTGAACGCAAGATCTCATTTTAAAATGTATATCCTTTCTTGGGTTAAAACTACATTAAAGTAAGCATGTATCATGCTTGCTGCTCATCAACATACAAGGTTGTTCCGTACTCACTGCCTCAGATCGTATTTCAGAATGTGTTATTGTCGATCTGTATCTGACTAATTCAAATTAGGGTTCGCTCAATTAAGCAAAGGAACGCACGGTTTTATTCTCCCTTGTAATTCTCAAGAGCAAAATACATTAGCCGACTTTATTTGCTCTTGAAAACTAAAACATTTGATAAAAAAACAATTGCCCTTTGTGACATGAAATTTAGAGCCGGATTCACCTTGATATATCCAAATCAAATTTACACAATGTCGCTTTGTTTGTCATTCCTATTTGCTATTAAACAATAATTGCATGACTCCGTGTTTACTTTTTATACATTGTATTTGTGTTGCATAACAATTGTTTGTTTTTCCGGGGTTATTTTTCATTCTGTTCTATCCCAATTTGCTACAGAACATTTATTGGTCGAGAAAACTGTCAATACGTTTAAATGTAGTGACAGTTTAACCTTGATTAATCCAATAATGTTACTATTCACCTTCGCGGGCACCATCCCTAATTGGAATCAGATTAAAAACATTCGTTTTGTAGCTCCTTCTTACAATTAGTGTAGCCTTCAGAGTCACTCAACATACTTGAACTGCCGCTAATGACTTTGCCCAATTTAAATTTCGCTTTGACGTAAACAAGATGCATTAGACAATACATAGAACGGTCGTAAACAACCACAGTCACATGATCATTAAGCTTCCTCTGTAAACCGATAAAATATATCGGCCCCCACATCCTTATCTGTTAATACCGTCTCATTCACTAAGGAACGATTCATAAAAGGGACCACAAGGAATATACCGTGTGTCAATATCCTGCGGAAATCAGGATCAATCTGACGAATCGCACACATACAGGACAAATGACTTCTTCCGTTCACGTGATTGATTAGAAAGAAGGAGTTCATTTGAAGGTCAGACAGCAGCTCTTCATAACAAGAGTAAAACTGGATTTGCGACCATATAACCACGACCCATCGCCGTATAATTGTGGCAAGGTCGGTTAGACTGTTTATAGAAAAAAAAGATACAACGATCTTTAATACTTCGTAACCTCCTAAGATAGATGCAGATAGTTAAAAACCTTAATGTTGTTTTAATTCCAAAAAGTTATTAGCTCCAGGAACCATGGTGACGTTTTCAGGTTAGAGTGCAAAATTCACTTTGAAAAAGAACAGAACAAATGACAAAACACTGATGACTCAATAGTTTCCGTATCTAAAACTACCGGTATTTCGGGGTTATTTCGTTACCTCGTATGTTAAGGTTTGAATGTGTGATATGGTTGATTCCCAGATAGTGAAAGAGAAAATGTGTTTATAAGATTACTGGAAGATTTGTTTTTTTTTTCAAAATTCACCCAAAGCTTCAGAATATAAGGTTATGTGTCGCTGAAATATGCAAAATACAACGAAACTATATGTAGCAGATATAAGAAATTTCAGTAAAACTATAATGCATGCTTCGTCCAAAAGAATATCTCTACTCAATAACTGAATTGCGTTAGACAGTATTTGTCAAGTTTCGTTATTTTGCTAGCTTTAGAGAGTGTGTTATATACACATGTGTGTAATGGTATGAATTATAATTATATCGGTTGTGTTCTCCGCCATCTTGTTCAAATGAATTGTAATGTACGTTTATGTATTATGTAATTCATATATGTTGTGCTACATTCGGAAATAAACTAAACTAAACATACGCTAATCAACCTAGAAAACGCTAGTATGTTAGTTATCTAAGAGTACTGATATAAATTCACGGTTCATTTGCCTCGTACGGTATATACATTGGTGGGTTTTAATGGGGAAAAACGCTGAGTAAAACACTGCGATGTTTTTGTATGACTTACGTATCAAAGGTAGGTATCAATATACATTATAAAAACAACAACAAAGTCATAAGAAAAAACATTCTTTTTTATCATATGATTACCGTGTTCGGCCATTTGATATTAAAATTCATCTGACGGGAATAAATAAAGCCACAACGTTTCCTTTAACTTCTCGCTCTAAAGAGAGCCAAATGTGTCATATTCCGGAGCATACAAGGTTCATATATTGACACTGCAAATGTAAGTATGCATGCATGAATGGTCCTCCGTCGTTGCACTGTTATACACTATCAGGCACAGATGGGAGTGATGGTGACTCGCTACAACAGAGCTGCTATATATCACCGCCTTACTTGTGATATAGTTTACCTTACCGTCGGCTATAAACTGTTCGGTCCATCTGTTTAATAATTGTACCTCACGAACTCCATTCAATCACAAGTCTTCATATATACGAGTTTTAAACGTCGGCTTTCATGTCGATTTCGACCTTTAACCTAACCGTGTTCAATTTCGATCGTGTGTAAATGCACATGTAGTTCGAGTCACAGAGGTTCGGTTTTTATTTTTCAATAATATCTGGAATCAGTGAATAGCCACAACACTGAAAATCCAACATCAAAAAAATATAAAGTCTTATAAAAGCTGAGTTATCAAATGTTTGATATTGTGTATAAAAACTATATATTTGGTGTATTTGAGGTTATTAACTGTTGTCATTAAGGCCTACTTTTATATGTTTTTTTTAACCGAACCCCTGTGGCGCGACTGACCAAATCACGCACTCGTTGAACTGTTAACACTACGCATTAAATTCGCATGCATGGGAATATGGGAAAGAAATTGAAACATCCTTCAATATGATATAAACGGATACTTCCTTTGGGAAATGCCAAAGAAGTGCCGAGTGTACCTATCCAGGAACGTTTCGTAATGACCCATAGTAATACACTAGCAAGAGGACATACCATTGAAACAAATGGTAAAACAGTTGATAAATGTCCCGCAAATAATAAAAGGAAGTCATTGCTTTCATTCATAAAAAAGTCATCTTTACTTGAATCATTCGTTTCTTGCTGACAGTTTATTTGAAATATCGACCTATAAGATATATCAGAGGACTACGTCTGAACTTGATTAATTTCGTGGAGCATAAACCGTTGTTTTACAAACCTCTAGAGCGTGAAAAGGATTTTGGTCTTAAACATCACAAAAAGAGATTTAGGGGGAAGGATGAAGCCCTCTTCTCATATTCTATGTTGCTTACAATCGTGGATAATATTTCAACGTCAGTTAAGAATTTATTTAGTCCTCCAGCAGATATAGTGATTAGCACATTGTTCAAGTTGGGGTGGTGTTGTGCACGATTCCAACTTTCACACAGTAGGCCACTGATCATAAATGCATGAGAAACTGGATCATATCAATGTTCTTGAGCTGAAAGTTTCGTTTCCTTGTTTGACAAAATTAGTGTTATTCCAAGACTAATACCAGGTTACAATTGGGACAATACAATAGTATTATCGTACATTCAGGGAATACACTTGTTATAGAGTATGATATGTAGATTCAGATTCTGATTCTTTCATTTCTTTGTGTTTTTTAACACATCAGAGAGATATTACAACATTTGGGTGTCAGCTGCACATATACCCGGAAGTTCTAATACACCAGCTGACTTTCTATCTCGGAAACTGTCTGATGATATGAAATGAGCACAGTGGCGAAATGTGCTTGAAAGAATTGTTCATTAATTTATGGGCCAAATCTGTATATCGACCTGTTTGCATCAAGTATAATTTTTATCTGATCCACAGACTCTTGAAGTTGATCCTGTCAACCTAAACTGGTCTAGTGATGTTATATTCTCTTTTACTACTTTCAACAATTTTCACAGAGTGTTAGACAAGCTGGAGGGGGATCAGATGGAATTCATGGTACTAGTCGCGCCTATTCGGCCAAACGCAGATATGATTTCCAGAGCTGCTACGATTTTTGTGCGGACAAAGTTACATTCTGCCAGATTTGAGACGATCATTATAATATGAATTGCGGTAGGGCAGACACTCTTTCCAAATGATACGTCTGGTGTATTTTTCTATATTAAGATGGTACTGGAAAATGAAGGAATTTCAGTCGCCGCTGCCAACAGTATCACAGAATCTGGGAGACAGGGACAAAACTGTTGGTGTTATGGCGGTATTTCGCAGATGTTTGCCAACAACGGATCATAAATCCTATATCAACCATCTAACCATGTCAATTTGGTATTAGACATTCTACTTTCTCTTAACCATACAGAAATCGGCTATAGTGCAGAAATTGCATACAATATTGTTACACAAATAATAAAAAGAATTGAACAGATTGTGTGTTTCAAATGCACTTTTTTTCTTTGCCAATATGCACGTGACAAATGCATTTTGAAAAAAATAGGCTGTTTCATTTGTCGAACCTCATTGACGAAGTCGCTGAATATTGGCATCTTTTATGTTATAACTCAATTTTAATTTTCAAAAAAAATATATATATATATATATATATATATAGATGCCAGAGCTTTGCAAACAAACGTATCATATTGTGCTCTGGCATCTATATCGACTATAGACACCAAATAAGACACTTTAATACTTAAATAATTACTGCTCGATCTGCGATCAGCTCTCTAAATGTGTCGATGAACAGTTTGAAGGAAAATAATCCTTCAATTCGTAGATTTTTTAAAAGAGTGTTTTACCAGCCGACCAAGTTATCCGAGGTATAATGAATATTGGAGGGTAAAGATTGTGTTAGGCTATTTAGAAACAGTTAAGTCTTTAGATTATTTAGATAAATAATAATAACAATGAAATATTTGTGATTAACTGAAACAAATGAATTATCTAAAATTCTAAAATACTTGGTTGCTCAAACAAATGGACTATTAGATCAGAATAAAAGTTACATTCACATAAAAAAGTGGATTTCATTTTCAACCTAAAAAAAAAAGGAAAAGAAGAAGAAGGAGAAGAAGAAGAAGAAGAAGTGCACAGTATATTGTCCTATGGAGCGATAGGTCGCGTATATCTACATAATGTATATATACCCGTCTATATTAGGGGCGGTTAGCTGCCACTTAACCACAGGTGCCTGACTCGTTTTATAAAGTAATAACATATAGAGTACATATAAATGAGAAAGGTTCTGAACTCCCCCAGGCTTGAAATCTGATGTATTTATTTCTAAGTACCGTAGCTTCGGTTGCATTGGGTGGATTTTTTCGAAGTAGGACTTAAATTGAAGAGAAATGATCAATCTTTAAAATAAGCCATAACATGTTGTCGATTTCTCGATATTAGTTTACGAAATCGGGCGTGAAACTTCAAAATCCCCTCGATTTTGTTTAGTCGGACAAGTTGACGTATCGGGGTCACCACACTTTGACTCTATTGGACATAGCTTTAAATACGAAGTCCACGGGTTAATCAAGAGGTACGCTTCATCAGATCACCGAATACAACTATTACATACACTTACTTTATGTATACGAGCACCCTATCGACGGCCCCTGGACTTTGTATGCATA
Organism: Pecten maximus; assembly: GCF_902652985.1. Classification (NCBI taxonomy): domain Eukaryota; kingdom Metazoa; phylum Mollusca; class Bivalvia; order Pectinida; family Pectinidae; genus Pecten; species Pecten maximus. Next base: position 15,343,120 of record NC_047024.1, read on the forward strand.
CTGATAGCAGATTTTCCCCTTGAGTAGCCATGTTGTGTTAGTCGCGGTAAATTTGAACACGTATTCTGATTGGTTATAGAAATATTGTTTAACCAATCAGAATGCTTGTTAATTTAAGTCCTACTTCGAAAAAATCCACCCAATGCAACCGAAGCTACGGTACTTAGAAATAAATACATCAGATTTCAAGCCTGGGGGAGTTCAGAACCTTTCTCATTTATATGTAATCTATATGTTATTATTTTATAAAACGAGTCAGGCACCTGTGACTTAACTAATACATTACGGTGTTGATTCGGCATTAACGTGGTGACGTCATGCACCGGTTGTAAATCCTTTTTAATAAACGGTATGTCCATCACTTATTCCCGATAATGTTGCCTGTATTACACCAGAGACTTCAAACCCAAACCTCTTCATCAGCGTTGAAAACTTGTTGGATTTTTAATATAACGGATTTGGCTGAATTAGAGACATTATCTAAAATATTGATGATACCATAGTTACTTCCTGTCTTTTTAGCTCTCGAATTCCATGATTTACCTTTCCTTAAAGCCAAGAATAAACTTTGAACAGAATCTGCTCATTATTCACGGATTTTAATTGACAGCGAAATCTAAAAACTTCGATTCGTTGTGTAGAAACGCAAGATAACTAACCGATGTAGCATTTTTTACTTAAATAAGAATAATTTCTTTCTTATCCTAAAAATAATTTCAAATCTCTATTTTGAACATTATTAAACACGATGTTCAGATCTTCTCCAAACGGCACTACAGTAAAATTTACTAAATACCGCGTACGACATACCATCAGCAGAATCAAACATCCTACCAAGGCAATGAGAGCCCGACTCGCTGATTTAGCTAGTTCTCTTACGGCAAGCTTTATATCTAAATGTTCATCTTTCCTTTTTTTACTTATTTTTAATTCATTTTCAAATTTTGTTTATAATTCATGACATATACAAAATACAGGAGTAAAGAAAAAAACATTCACATTTCATACATCAAATAGATCATGAAGTCGTTGTATTAATTAAACTTTGTTCATCAGGTTTGGTTTGGTTTATTTTGTTATTAACAGCCAGGGTCATTTAAGGACGTGCCAGGTTTGGGGGTGGAGGAAAGCCAGAGTACCCGGAGAAAAACCACCGGCCTACAGTCAGTACCTGGCAACTGCCCCACGTAGGTTTCGAACTCGCAACCCAGAGGTGGAGGGCTAGTGATAAAGAATCGGGAAACCTTAACCATTCGGCCACCACGGCCACAAAAGGCATTATGTCAGTGGGATAAGAGCATACGTAAACAAAACAAACAAAAAGTATACAAAAACAACTGAAAACAAAAACAGAAAGGACAAAAATAAATCTAGGTCAGAGATGCTGTATTCTCATTTTAGATTTGTAGCCACTGCTAAATATTCATCTTACCAAAGGCGAAGATATATATATCTGCAAGTAATTTCCAGGATATGTTTTCCACATGTAATCTGGACACCCATTAGCTAAGTTGGTATATCTTGCTGTTTAAACAAGATAATTAGTAATGATATTAGCTTTAGTAACTACACAAAGAGGCAAGTTTTTACAACTCATTGACATTGGGAGCGTTAGTTTTATTTTTGATCAAATTACAGTATGTGTAGACTAATAATTAATTTCCCATTGTTGGTATGCAGAATTCAGCTTTCTGATTGGTTAACTTTGCTTTTCATACCTAATAAAAAAATTAAAAAAACAACAACAACAAACGTAAAAGGCGCAAAAAGTGACGTCACATTATGATTATTAAAGTTGTTCCTTAAATGCTTAAAAAATCCCTTATCCCTTAATAAGGGCATAACTGAATCAGTCAGAGGCAGCATTACACGCTTATTAATTAGAACTGTGTCAACGTTATTATGTAAACTGTCATTTTTATAACAATTGCGAAACAAATAATACCAACTTGTATTGACCACTCTTGTTGGCCCTGACGGAAGTGCGCTGGGGGTCCAAATGTGGGAGAAAACAGGAGTACTCGGAGAAAACAGGAGTACTCGGAGAAAACAGGAGTACTCGGAGAAAACCCACATGATCAGGCAGTTGACTCCATGATTTTTCACGTCAGTCGGGGAATCGAACCCAGGCTTCCTAGATGAAATCCAGATGTTTACCTCTTTGGTACAGTGTCAACATATCGGCTAGTGTGTAGAAGTTCAATTTCAAGATGGCTAAAAGCAGTATTGTTACAAACAGGTGTAAATGTTTGAATGTTTGGGGCACACAACTCTTGGGCGACTTCTGCTGATGGTGCAGCTGTTGACAGTGTCTCTATTCAACAGATTATGAAAGCAGCAGACTGGAGTCGTGGCATTTACTGGGGGGTTTTTTTTCAAGTTTTACCGTGGGCATGGTATGGGTGGACATTGTTGGTAACAATGTAAATAACTCTTTAAGTAAATTTCTGCGTTAAAACTTAATAAACATTAATATGATACGCCCCTGGTTTTTTGAAAGAAAAAAAAAAGAAGAAAAAAAACCCCAAATAACCCAGATAAAACGAATCATGAAGCTTGATAAAAAAAAATTCAAATCAACTCCACACCGTGAGATAACAACCGGCCTAGAAACACAAATGTTTATACTGACAAATTTTATTATCCAATAGGGAAATTACTCAATGCAATTTCCCGTGGGCTCCAAAAGCTGAATCACGTGACTTGCGCATGTCATCTCGTGTAATCCAACAACGTGAAGTTTATCTTAAAAAAATCAAACTTCATTATTTCGTTTAATCTGCCAATCATTTAACAACAATTGCGAACTATGTTCGTCACGCTTCTTTGCTCGGGTAGACGCGCGTGAGGGGTCTTAGACTCTTAGTGTAGGATGATGTACCCGGAGTAAACCATATTATCGGCGAGGTGACGCCAAACCTTTTCACGTCCGACCGGGGAATCGACTAGCTGAAAGGTAGGTGTGTTTTCCACTGTGCTACCCGGCGATCCTTAAAGACCTGATAAGACTTTATCATTCGTTTTTTATATACAAAACAAGATGCTTGCATAAAGTCTTAAGTCCTCATGCCTTAATCAATTCAAGTAAAGAACATTACATATTTCAAAAGTATATAGCCAATAGTAAAGGTGAAGGTGCACAGCTGAAATGTGAAAATGAATGGAAAAAATTGGAAAAACTTATTGAACTATCTGATAGTTAATTTTCTTTACAATTTTGATTTAGTGTGCCAATATATGATAATACATGTATTATTATTTATGTAAATATACATGCGTGCCTTGTATGCTTGTATGTAAACTACTTCTCCCTACTTGAGCTGCTGGATGCTGGAGTTTATATGTTTATGGTACCACTTGAATAAATAACAATTGGAATCAATGTTAATTATCAAAATGCCTTTGTGATCTCTTGTCTAGTCTCTCTCTCTCTCTCTCTCTCTCTCTCTCTCTCTCTCTCTCTCTCTCTCTCTCTCTCTCTCTCTCTCTCTCTCTCTCTCTCTCTCAGGTACATGTGGGTATGATATTGGTATGTTTTGTGTGTATATGCTAGATGTAGTTGGTGTAATCAGTGTGGAGCCTGGTTAATCGTGCCGATGGCTCAGTTGACGTGGCAAGAGTTGATATGACCAACACAGAAGCTGAGCCCTCGACAGGATTGATCAGGCTTCCAGGAAACTGAATATGTATGAGTATGTGGGATGGATGTATGTTTATCAGAATATATATACAAGTATAGAAGTATGTATGTTTTATGTATTTATCTCCTTGCTTAATTGATGATGATGATGATGATGATGATGATGATGATTAGTATGATGTTGAGTATGATGATAAGATTACAATGATGATGATTATGATGATGATGATGATGATGATGATGATGATGACGATGATGATGATGATATGATGATGGTGATGAATATGATGATGATGATGATGATGATATGATGATGATGATGATGATGATGATGATGATGACTAGCATGATGATAAGATTACAATGATGATGGTTATGATGATGATGATGATGATGATGATGATGATGAAGATGATGATATTATGACGATGATGAAGATGATGAGATTTGGATGATGATGATGATGATGATGATGATGATGATGATGATGATGATATTATGACGATGACGATGATGATGATGATATTATGATGATGATGATTATGATGATGATGATGAGATTATGATGATGATTAATATGATGATGATGAGATTATGACGGTGATGATGATGATGATGATGATGATGATGATGATATTTTGATGTTGATTAATATGATGATGATGATTACTATGATGTAGATGAGGTTATGATGGTGATGAATATGATGATTATGATGATGATTAGTATGATACAATTATGATTATGATGACAGGCAAACCATACCAATTGGAATTGATGTGTGTTTGTGTGTGTGTGGTTCTTATATATTTATGTATTAAAAATGTCTTAAAAAATAAAACAAATATAAAAAAAAGACTTTATCATTCCATGAATTTGACAAAGGCATGATTAAATCTTTAAACGGAGCATTAATCAAAAAGGGGACTTAATTCCGAATGTATTTACTGCATCATTCGTTCACAAACAAACAAAACCGAAACAAAACCGAAAGGAAAGACATGCTGTGTCAGTATCAATATATTTGTGTAAATCTCAAAATATGACGAATTGCATCTTTTTATTACAAATGATGTTCCTAGTGAGTAATGTTCTGGTTTAAGAATCATTTTCCCACTTAAAATCGTGATTCAAATGATGCTCACTGTCTTAACCGACAGGATGGTAGCGTTGTAACTGGCCTTTGTACCAGTCGCACTGTGGGGACTGCAAAAGGATAGATACGTCTGTCTACTTTGACTGGTTCGATCATTAATCTCAGCATAACTACGCAAGCTTCAACATTCCAATTTATCTCAAACTTTACTATAACTTCTTACTAATAGATAGTGCTGTTGGTAGCTCTCTTAGACTTTTGGGAAGCTAATCCTGTTTAATCTTTACTTCATAAAACGGAATAAGGGCGATAACTCATACTGACTTAGTACACCAATTAAGTACCCCTTCTCTCCATCGTTTCGTTCGGTTGAAATCTATATATGCATGTATATTGTAAGACGTAGAGCTCGTCTGAATCGTGAGATGTTGCCGTGTCTGAAATACATGAATACACTTCATAAACACTTTGTACCCTTTCGTTTAAATAAAATTGAAACAGAAATGCATTTTTTCTTGTCATTTGTAGTTTTGTTCTACAGTCCCAATATATCTGTCAGTTCCTACTAGACATTTATAAAGCTATGTTATAACTGCAATAACTGAATTGGTTATCACTTACAGACCTGTACGAAATTATCCCTACACATAAAATCTGATTTATGATATCAATAATGTTCGCTACAGAGTTTGAGCCAACTCTTCATTAGTGTAATGTGTAATACGATTCTCACCAGATTCGCCAATGCGCAGTGACTACCGAACTGCTGTCTACCAATTACTCATATTCGCCGATGTACAGTATTTACCTAACTCTTGTCTACCAATTACCCATATTCGCCGATGTACAGTATTAACCTAACTCTTGTCTACCAATTACCCATATTCGCCGATGTACAGTATTAACCTAACTCTTGTCTACTAATTACCCATATTCGCCGATGTACAGTATTAACCTAACTCTTGTCTACCAATTACCCATATTCGCCGATGTACAGTATTAACCTAACTCTTGTCTACCAATTACTCACATTCGCCTATGTATCGTAATTACATAACTTTTGTCAACGAATTACTCAAATCCGCCGGCCGATGTACAGTATTTACCTAACTCTTGTCTACCAATTACTCACATTCGGCGATGTACAGTATTTACCTAACTCTTGTCTACCAATTACTCATATTCGCCGGTGTACAGTATTTACCTAACTCTTGTCTACCAATTACTCACATTCGGCGATGTATTTACCAATTACTCAAATCCGCCGATGTACAGTATTTACCTAACTCTTGTCTACCAATTACTCACATTCGGCGATGTATTTACCAATTACTCATATTCGCCGATGTACAGTATTAACCTAACTTTTGTCTACCAATTACGCACAGTATTTGCCGAACTTTTTTTTCTAATGGAATAACTCAGATACAGTGATGTCAAATGCTTTTTTTATTGAGAAATATAATGTTATTACGTACATGTAATTAAATATCCACATGCTAATAGATAGAATAATAATATACAATTAATGAAACAATGAATGATTTCGAAGACTCAAAGAAACTTTAAACGTGTAACGCATAATGACAAGAAATAGAGACCTCAGTTAAGAAATGTTGATGAAAGCAAATGGGGCGTTCATTTGAAATCTGAGTGGTTCAGGGGAAGCAACTCTTGTAAAGTACATGAAGCTGCGGAAATGTACTCAAAGTACAGCCCATGGAACCATATGGTTTGAGATTATTCAGCTGTCATTTCATCTCGGCTTGCATTTTTCGCTATTAAAAAATAAATAAAAAATATCACTTATTAAAACGATATCTTCTTTTTCTTGCAATAACTTTTTTATGTATCGCTTTTTTTTTTAAAGAAATTTCTATAGCTAGAAGACGGATATTGGCTATCGCATTCGTAAAAGGCGCTAACTCTAAGGATAGATACAAGTGGATAATGATATGTTAAAAACCAGTTCAGGTGGTTTACAAAAAGTTTAACAGTCTGCTTTAACCTATAGTGACTGTTTTCATCACCACCCGAAGCATTGCCTATTTTTGCCTATTTTTTAGATTCAACAAATCATAGGAGCTTCAACTGAACTCTCTGTTTTCGGAAAAAATATGAATACCAGTATTATCATCATCTGTGTATGCTACTGCAAACGTGATTATTCAAAATATTTGATTTATCATCACCTAAAACATCCGATAATGAATCAGTTAAAGTAGGAATAGACTCCAAGTCTCCGAATTTCCTATCGATCTCCTGATCAGTCTCCAGTAATGTTTAGAATCAGACGAATAATAAAAATCAATGATATTCCCAACATTTTCCTAGAAAGATTATCAAGAATACATTTTAAATGTAACTGATATTGGAATTGATTTACAACAGGAATCGAATAAGAAAACCGTAGTAAAACGTTCACTAGCTAAATCAGCATGTTACAAGTAGTTAAAAAGGTACTCCAATCATATTCCTCGACGAGGTTATTGGTTATTAAACTAAAAAAGAAAAAAAATATTCAAAATGTTTACAAATATTGTTATCATGCGTTTGAAAACGCTGATTTATCAGGCAAAAGAAGTGAAATGTAGGAAGAAAAATATCAACGGTATTTTTACACCCGTATGGTGTCTTTTCTGCTTGGTAATGGACAGCATGTGTTGAAATAAACACGTAAAATATATACTTATTGTAAGTCTGAGACAAAGAGACAGTCAAATTAACTTGTTAGAAAAATAAATGGAATGCTTCTCAAAAAAACAAAAAACAAACAAAAAACAAAAAAAAAAACATTACATACCACGCGACCTTTATGTAAAATAGACTAGGAACACGGCTCTATAGGGACCACGGAACCAAATGATTTCCCATAGACGGTAATGTTAACGTTTACCACTGTACTGCTTAATTAAATGGAGTTTTCAACACTGGTCCACTAGCCATAATTTTGAAGAATGTCATCTCGGAAACCTGTAAATAGAATTATTAAACATTCTACCAATTTGAACTTTTTTTATATGGGGGCCACCATCTTGTATTGAATTCAGCACCAAAAATTCATCTAAATTTACAACAAAATACACACTTAATTAACTCCCTCTGACAAAAACAGGCTAGGAAAAAATAACTTTTTTTCTATATATTTTACATCTACATGTATTGCCCAGCCCACACAAAATATAAAATCAGTAGGCCCCGATGCATTCACCTTCCTATTAAATCTTGATTTGGTTCTGTGGTCCCTTTACATACAACATGATACACAATTTTTTTTTTTCTTATTTTTTTTTTTTTTTTTCGTTTTAAATACAAAAATATGGTACTGAAATCTTAAGGAACACGTAATAAGCTTACATATCTATTGGAACTCGCTTAGCTTAAGTCTGTATTCTATAGCGGACTGATATTAAATCGCTCAGGTATATCATAATAGTGTGATACAGAAAAGTGCGCGGATTTATTTATTCTATAGAACACTGATTAAAACGCTTACATATTCTACATATGTTCGCAATATTACAGCGCGCCGAGTTAGACGCTCGAAAACGATATAAGGAGGTTTGCTGCAGTAAACATGTACATGTTATAACGCACTGATTCAATGATTCAAACACATTTTATTGTCAAAAAGTACAAAGGGATTGGGCACAAGTTTTTGCAACTTATCAACGCCCTTTCCCAAAACAAATATAAAATTACAATATTTGACAAATTAAAGACTAAAGGTCACCAATTCAATATCTTTGTAACATTGCTCTCCGATTTGTCAAAAGGCATGAAGTACAGAACAACAAATATCATGCATTTTAAAATCTATTACTTGTTTTTATAAACTTGTGCACAATTCTGAATATAAAAACAAGTAATAGATTTTAAAATGCATGATATTTGTTGTTCTGTACTTCATGCCTTTTGACAAATCGGAGAGCACTGATGATACTATAACGCTTTCATGTTCAATAAAGGGAGCAACCAACCAATTGTTTTTCCATAGACTTTAGTGTTAACGTTTTGGAGTATTTCATTCAAATTCTTGAATTCAAGATGACAATTTTGGTTTATAACAAAACTTTAGGGTCTCATATAACACATAATAAAAAAAAAAAGTTGGGTCCTTCAGCTCAAATTTTCTCCAGGGTAGCCATTTTGAAAATGGGCGAATTTCGCAATAAAAATTCACAAAAATCTTAAATGTTTACCTGTTAATTATTATTACCTCAACTTTTGGGGAAAAAAATTCAATCGGACTTTCGAAATTTATATCAATATTTCTTATTGATAGTTACCTATCAGGCTACATATCTATTTTCTTACTTCATTACATACTGGCCAATCAGTAGCTGCCAGACATTTTATCCCTGGCTCAACTTTCTATACACAGGGGATGTTTCAAAAATCTATTTTTTTCAATTGGTTGGTTGTTCCCTTAAGCGCTATGCTAGCGTGTACATGTTAAGAAGAGATATATATAGATATCACAATGCGCTCATTGATTATAGCCCTTTTGCCCGGAAACTAATAATAGGAAAATGGCGTCTGAATGCAATGTCCTTTGCGGTCTGTTCTTATGCAGATGAAGAACGATTTGTCAAAATACATATGAATTTATGATTACCACTTCGACGTCGACAGAAACGAAGTTACATACACATATGAGTTTGGTGATAAAATAAAAGAACAGACATTTTAGATATCTGCTTACAAAGGTGACCACTGACATTTGTTTCAACATTGCAAACGTACACATAACACAAACGACATTAAACTATATCATCTTAACATAAAATGGTTTTTATCATTACCGTCATCAAATAAATACTGCTACAATTGTTCTTTAGAAACTGGAATATATCGGCCAATCGAAACATTCATTATAATGCCTACAATTTCTCTGAAACCATTGCGCGGCCAATGGAAGCCTCGTTACAATGTTAACCATTTCTTTGTAACAATTGCTCGGCCAATCAAAGCCTACGATAAAATTTTACCATTTTTTCGTAACAATTGCTCAACCAATAGAAGCCTTCTATGCAATGTTTACCATTATTCCGTAACAATTGCTCAACCAATAGAAGCTTTCTATGCAATGTTTACCATTATTCCGTAACAATTGCTCAGCCAATGGAAGCCTTCGGTACAACGTTTTACCATTGCCTACCGGGAGGGTTCTAAAAATATAAGGCTTGATGATTCATTAAAAGTTCCTTTGATGTTTCTTTCAGACGAGGAAAATGGCGATAAGGATGACAAATATTACGATGACGATGAGGATACAGGAAACACAGTAGGATGTGGCCGTGGAGCCTTTGTTGTTGTTGTTGTTGTTAATGCCTTCCTGTAAATAGATTAATTGCATCCACATTAAGATTAATTAAAACAAAAAATAAATGAAAATAAATGGAAATATCGACACTTATAAAAATGTGAAAATAACGGCACTAATAAAAATTAATACTGAGGTTCTATACGTAAAGCAATCAACTGACACAATACACAAGCAAAAAAGGAAATTAAGTAACAAAAAAAAATATTGACACAAGAAAATAGGTCAGTGCGTCATAAACCCTCATCTTTCTTGAAATAAGCGTTTTAATGCATAAAAATAAGGCGTGTCGGATAATGTGCCTAAGTAAAAAGAAAGTCACTCAATAAAATAAGGACTGATTATATACTTTATCAAAACATCCAGTCGACAGTGGTTTTAAACAAATATCATTCTTGATGTGATTTAAATAACAAAGTGTTTTTTATTGATATCAATATATGACGTAGTCACATTTTATTGTCATATCAAAACGATCTACATGAAAAATACTTCGATATTACCTACACATGTATTTCTTAATCGGTCATATTGTCACATTCTACATACAAATATTCACTGTAGATATGTACTGCATTTATGTAGACAAAAATACTAAATATCTAGATTATCAAAGATAAAAAGGCGAATGATTAACATTTATTTTATACAAAATATGTGAAATTTTACAGTAATGTTATGATAGCTTCCTTATTATATGTCCACACTACTGCGAAAAAAACGACCTTTTTCTATCAATGTTAACGTATCCTCAGTTATACATGTAATGACAAGTGGTCCCAAACTACACAACATCACGATATAGGACTCCGTTATAACGCTTATCTGAATCTTCACAGTATAACTAATTCTATCGTCGTCATATTGCTTCTTTTCATTATATTACCGCAGGCACGGGTACAATTCGCCACCACGTGCAGGGTAACGAAGTGACGTCAGAGAAGTAGATGGCAACGATTGCCTCAGTTATATCCCGTTGCTTCATAAAGAATTTCATCATTCAAGTAAAAAAAGTCTTCATAAGCACAATTCGATGGAGAGGTAATCTACCAATCGTCGTGATTGGTACAGAATCGAGGGAATAACATGTCAATTGTAGCCAATCACAACCTTTTATCAAATCCATTGGAGAATCACGTGACCGTTCCTGTAACAGTTGTATCTATTCATACAACGAATCCAAGACGAAAGCAACCAATGGAAGCCGTCGTTACAAACCCACAATTCGAAGCAATCCAATGAGAATGTTAGGTAGAACACTTGCTTAAAATCTCAGTTTATCTTAAAAACTTCGTCACAATAAGCTGCCATAAAAGCCTTCGTTCCTCATGAAAAACGTATCAAAGAACGGTGACTTTCATTCGTCATGGAAGGCGAAATCAACCAATGGAAACCTTCGTTATATCCCGCCAGAGAGAAAGGTGGCAAAGAAGCCCACCACCAATGTTCCAATTAAAACGAAAGTACAGCAAATAGAAGCTGATGTCCTTCGCCGTCTACGTTCCTGAAAATAATGAAATATTTTACACTATCATTATAATAATTCAAACCAAAATTTAAACAGGAAATACAAAGAAAAAAACTTAAATAATAAAACCAAAGCCATCGTTCTTACTCAAAATCAATATCACGGAGTGTATGAACAAAAAATATATTAAAACGCACATTTGTAGAAGAAGGGTTCCAGGATTATCAAACAAGCTTGGGGTCTATAATTGTGTTCGGTTTAAAAAAATACTTATATAATTTCAGTTTACGTCATGGAAAAAAACGTCATACCCGACTGGCTAGGTAAACCCTACAGTCTAAAATTGTTTCATGATCCCGGAGCCAGGTGATACGGAAAAGTAAGCGTCTTCGTCGGCGACACCCTCTATGTAAATCTTACATAAATTCATATAACTTAATTGAAGTGTTCAAACAATGCGAATTGTTTCAACGGAACAGACAGACTTTCCAACAAGTATTGTCTAAACTTACAATGTCGCACAAGGAAAGAGATTGATATCATAATGCCAACAACTAAACTTCCCGTGACGTTAATCATCTTCATCACAAGACTCTGTCAACATTCGAAATCCATCACGAAAGTAAAGCTTTTGGGAATTGGTCCGAATATGAAATTAATCAAATCAACTTGGGCACTTTAGATTGTTGCAGTGGTAGGTTCCTCATACAGTTTTTTTTGAAATGGCGGAGATAAGTTCAATATAGCATCAGAAATTGAGATCCGGAATACAAATATAAAATGAGTTTATGGTCGATAATGTGATTTTAACAACACTTGGGATTTACTTCACTGAAAACTTAGAATATGTTTCTCAAAGTAAAGGTAATGAAACATCATGTAGCTATTGATGTGTAAAAACAGGCAAACGCTAGAGGGCATTTCTCTCGAAACGTAATGATTCACGGTTACAGACAAACGCTAAAGAGCATTTCTCTCGTAGGGTAATAATTCCCGAAAACAGACAAACGCTAAAGGGCATTTCTCTCGGAGGGTAATAGTTCCCGAAAACAGACAAACGCTAAAGGGATTTTTCTCGGAGGGTCATAGTTCCCGAAATCAGACAAACGCTAAAGGGATTTTTCTCGGAGGGTCATAGTTCCCGAAATCAGACAAACGCTAAAGGGGATTTCTCTCGGAGGGTAATAATTCCCAAAAACACAGACAAACGCTAAGGGCATTTCTCTCGGAGGGTAATAATTCCCGAAAACAGACAAACGCTAAAAGACATTTCTCTCGGAGGGTAATAATTCCCAAAAACACAGACAAACGCTAAAAGACATTTCTCTCGGAGGGTAATAATTCCCAAAAACACAGACAAACGCTAAAAGACATTTCTCTCGGAGGGTAATAATTTCCGAAAACAGACAAACGCTAAAAGACATTTCTCTCGGAGGGTAATAATTCCCGAAAACAGACAAACGCTAAAGGGTAATTATTCACGAAAAAACAGATCAACGCACAAATAAATAAGCATGTCGTCAACAATGGAACTGAATAAACCCATATTACTTTAACTGAAAAAAATATATATTGGGAAATGACACCAACTCAAAACAGAAAAATGAACAAATGTTCTTGACACTGCAAAATTAAGTAAACGTTTTAGCTTATATTTCTGTACCCATTAAGTCATTTATCAAGTGTTTTATTACATACATTTATACGTAGCTCTATAAGGAAGCTTTTATTTACAGACGTAACAGACGTTAATTTCAAGTATCCATTCTATTCACCACATGTTATATATATATATTGATGTTAAATGTAACATGTACATATTATTATATCATTTCATATTGATGTAAGATGTTACATTTACAGATCTTTATTTGCTTCTGTTTGTACATGACAAAGGAATTGATATAAAATCTTAGCATGTTTCTCCAACCCATACGAAATATATGTATATATTTCGAGTTTGAGTATTGAATAAAATATTTTTTCAAGTAAACCGTTTTTGGTCTTCTTCAGTGTCTTAGACCACCTGTTCTTGCATTTTCAAATGATTGTCACACATCTTCAATATCATATACTAGTAAGGATACCACAGGCACTTAAACACTAGCAGAACATTGCACCCAAAAGTCAAGTAATTATGAAAAACAAACTTAAATAAAATGGTGGCTATATTAAATTTCTGATTGAGGCAATACGATATATATGTCTCGAGGAGAATCGATAGGCAGATTCAAATGATTGGGGCCAAATGAAAGATTACGACAGAAAATATAATACCACAAAAGGATTTCCGATTTTATCTATTACATTTTTAACAATATTATCAACAACACAATAACGATCAGACCAAGCATTTAGTATTGTTTAAAGGGGCATTCCGTCGTTGAAAAAGAGTTTATGTTTTGAAATAAAACAAAAGTGAACAGGAATCTTGTGTTTTTCTTAACTAGTAAAAGCTATAAACTTTACCGTAATACACCGCTCAAAGCCAAAATGTAGCCCAAAGTTCTTAAAAATGAAAGTTTTTGAAAATGTTAGTTGCGCAAACAAGTTCACGAACAGGTTTGCGATTTGCTAATTGGTCAAATGAAGCGTAGGAGGCGTGGCTGAATATTCTAGTACGAGTGCAGAGAGGCAAAGTTTTGCCGATTTTCTGTACAAATATAATATTTATTCCATCACAGTCAATCATAAACATAAAGTTTCTTTTATTCATTAATCTGTACAACACACCTTTGGCGTTCAAACGAAGAAATACCCCTTTAGAGATATCATTACTTTATCACAACATTGGTATCATTACATTTAGTGCCGACGACCGTAACACAGACATGGTCGTTCATTTATCAAAACACTCCGAGACGTGTAACACGATGAAAAGGTCGTGTTCTTCATTTGACCATTGAAGATGAGGCCTACTAACAACTGCTGTGTACAAAATCATTGATGTGACTTTTCACTCCATCACAAAGGGCAAATGCATCAAATGATTTGTATACCAATAGCGCTTTTATTCACAGTAAGCATCTATGCACACATACATCAATGGCGATTCCAGATCAGAGATATCTAGCCAGAGAAAACATTATTGAAACTTTCCAGCCAGCGATAAACGTTATCGCCAGCTGTATTCAACATCTTGTTTGTTGTTGTTACATCAACACTCCCCGTTATAATTCGTTTACTCTCCGTAAAAAGATTGATGGTAAGGTTGGTTTGGTTTATTTTGTTTAACGTCCTATTAACAGCTAAGGTCATTCAAGGACGGCCTCCCATGCGTGCGACATGCGTGTGGTGAGTGCGTATGTGTGTTTTGGGAGGGTGCGGGTGCGGTATGTTCTTGTTAAGCCTCCTTGTGATAGGCCGGAACTTTTGCCGATTTATAGTGCAACCTCACTGAATCATACTGCCGAAGACACCCAGCAGCACAACCCACCCGGTCACATTATACTGACAAGCAACTACCAAGTTTTAAAGACTCTGGTATGTCTCGGCTAGGGGACAGAACCCAAAGCCTTCCTCACAATAACGAAATCAGGTGCCGTTTCACATCGACCAACGTCCCCACAGAAAATGAGTTTCTGCAGATTGTAGCTATTTTCTTGAGTGATTAAAATACGAAATACGTACATGTACTTCCTTTACATGTATATAAAAATAAAGAGCAAGTCTTCAGATTTGAAAAAAAATACATTCCCACTGAAACTAGAAAGACGTAAAGTCGACTGTATCATACGTAATAGTGTCAAAATGCAAGAATTCTCAAAGTGTAGGTTGCACCAGGTTAGACCTTCGGGTACCCTTGTAATCGTATAATCTTATATGCCATTAGGCCTATCCAATTCCATTATTTCTCATGTAGAGAAAACTATAAGCTTTGATATGATATAAATTTCACATCATTTGAACTTCAAATGAGCGATCGAGGGGAGGGGATCACAAGTAATAACATAAGTAAAATATTAAGTTGTGCGAGTCCCAAAATGTATTTACATCATATGCAGTGTGGCGCTCCTTCTATTATAAATCCAATTCCAGAAAACGAATGGCGGTGAAGACTTGGAGTGAAACTATAATTATTGTAGTAATATCTGTCAACTTTTGGTTACTGTAGACTTCGGGAAAGCGGTTAACGTGAGGGTATATGCTACGATACCGACTAACACCTCTGTCATTATATTTCAACAGAAAAGATGATGATAAGAACGAATGTGATAAAAAAAAAGACGCCACAAAAGTAAATACACCAGTCCTGAGATTTACATTCACCTTGTTGAGTCTGAAATTAAAGAAAACACTAACTATAATTGTCGAAAGTTTTATTTTAAAGTTAATGGGCTCTATTTTACATGATAACTAAAATTACACTCTTAACGTTTCAACTACGCTCCTAGGATTTTACACATAATTGATTTGATTCCCAAGAAATGCTGTCGTAAACGGACTCAAACTTTGGTGGTAACTTTCAGTCTGAAAGCGATAATAATTTGTAAACTTTTGTTGTTTTTATTTCTTAATGTCATCACTTATAGATATTTATGATATACCATGGCTACCTTTTGATGTATTATATGGGTAGCAGTATATATCTCTTGCCGGTGAAGCATCTTTAAGATACTGTAGCGCGTTTCTAAATTTAAATAGTTTAGAGCATTGATGGCCCGCCCAAATTATTTCTGTAGAAATATTTACATGAAGAAAGAGGTGTTAGCGCTATCACCATAAAGCATTATGATTCCATTACAAAACACTCTAGAATAAGTTTACCACGAAAATATGACCCATTACAGTAAACAAATAATTTTATTTCCTGCGTTAGGTATGCCATTGTGTTAGATATATTTTTTGTCATTTCCCCCTATAATTATTTTCTTGTGGTTTAAAATATTATAATTTGATATTGGGAACTCACATAGCTTGTTTGTTTACATAGATATTGCTTTATCATTAAAATCATCTTCCGTTCATTTTATGACGTATTTGAGCGAGTATACTACATGTCCGTTCGTTTCTGATTGACTTCAGGCGATGTTCTTTCCAATCTATTCCCTCTTCTTTTAATACAAAAAATGTTTACGGTGGACATCGTGATCTCCTATGGTATATAATTTCGTTGTGAGATATGAAGTGAACCTTGTTCGTACTAGTTGATAAGCCTTATGCGTGAAATGCCACAAACTCGATTCGCATTTTGAGGACAACAACGTTCCTGAGAGTACACCATTCTATGGAATTTCATGACTGACAGCGTCTTGTTTCCTGCTTATTCCTTACCGCCTACAGCCTACTGCTTACCGCTAGATGCCTTTTACCTATTGCTTATTAGTTACAACCAACTGTTTGCACTGTTACAAGATAAGAAAATCGCTGTGTAAACACATAGGAAGTCTGTACTTATACTTAGTAGTCAGTTGACAGTAAGCATTATTAGTGACAGTAGTTGGCTGTAAACAGTGATTATAGCTGTCATTTCGCAGAAAGCAGTAGCAATAGCTAAGATATAGCATGCAGTAGGCAGTGGGCAGTAACCAGGCCGCTTTCTCTTATGGAGTTCCATACCTTGGTTTGATATTCTTTTATTATTTTAGTGAACCAGGCATATCCATATTATAATCAATTACGTACAATGTATATGATAAAGTTGTGTACATTGTCATATCCAATCTATTACGGATGATACAGTTGTGTACATCATCATATCCAATCTATTACGTATGATACAGTTGTGTACATCATCATATCAAATCTATTACGTATGATAAAGTTGTGTACATCATCATATCCAATCTATTACGTAGGATACTGTTTTGTTCATCATCCTATATAATCTATGACATCAGGTACAGTTCTGTTTTCATCGTAATGCGTCTAACGGCATCGCATCTATCTAAACAATCTATAATCCCGTATAGTCTGACATTTCCTCGCGGGTCATTTTTACATGTTAACCCTAACATTGGTCAGCCAGGGGTGACTAATCTGATAAGGATTCAGTCACATGACTCAAAGATAAACGAGAAAATCACTATCCACTTCATAACTCCTGTTAAAATCAAATTCGGTAATGTTTGATATTTTTGGTGAATTCGTGAATTTTCAGCCATATAGTGGAAGAGAAGATGTTGGCAATGTTTTTTTGTACAACTTCTGCTATATAAATGTTTTAACTGAACATACAACTCCCCTTCATTCATAACTCGCTTTTGATTTACTCGTGCGATTTTTTTATTTCTATTTATTTATTTTTATTTATTTTTGCTTCATTCATTTAATATGCTTAGCTAACTTAATAGGTTGTTGAATAAGAATTTAAGAAATTAAGCAAAAAAAAAACAATCCAAAAAAGTCATCAACTTTCAGTTAGCCATGTGACTTTAGGATGCAGCGGTAACTTTTATCGCTGCATCATCGGTATCCACGTGATTTGTCTTACATGTACCTCCGATTGACCCAGTGGGGGAACAAGGACAAAAGTATCATATTCATGAATTATCCATGAACTTAATCCAGTAATTTCATTGGTTCCGTTGAAAATGATTTCGGAAAATACAACCAGTCAGAAACGTTATTTTATATACCCTTTGGCTTGTTGCGCAAGATGGCAAGATTGGAAACCATGCCGACTCATGGGCGCAACTATCGCTTCTATTTTCCATGCGTTTTGACTAATCTATAAAAAAATTAATGCTTATGTCATAACCGAAGGATTTCAAGCCAGTGTTCAAACGGATCAACAGAGTGAAGAGAGGACTCCGTGGGGGCAGACGATGTTATAGAGCTTTGATGCACTTTGAATTTATGTTCAATCCGATTAAAATATCAAATGCACGTAAACTTTAGTACTGAACCTTGAGTTAGAATCCTTAAATACAAATGCATGTTATTATTTTGTCGTATGACAATGATTTTAAGATTAAAAAATGGATCAAAAACGATCGTGAAAGCCGACGATGCATCGACAGTTGATTGGAATTGTTAAGAGTGGTAGGCAGGGGAGGGGCAATCTAATTGGTCGACATTTCTATAAACAATACTAAATATAATTGTCGACCAATCAAATCTACTTCCGTTCCATAGTCAATGCATCGTAGATCTTCAAGTCTTACAGCTTGTTGATACATGTATATTATGTGTAGAGACTAATATTTTTTCTATTAATACTAACCAGAAGCAGACGGCTGTGGTAGCATTATGTTAATAGCTTCGCTCCTCATGAAAGTTATAATTATGATGGCGAGCTGGTATGTTACATTCCTCTGGCGGGCTGCTAACGATAAGCCCTTTGATGACCGTTTTATCTTCAACGCACATTTATTCCTCCGTTATCATTTACACCTGCACGAAAGGTGCATAATCATACCGGTTTCTGTATTTCCTTTGACGTATAAGACGAAAATTATACATTGTAAATAAACAGAACATTCAAATAGCCAGACTTTCCAGCGACAGGCATGAATAAGCATTCAAGCCACATACTCCCAAAGAAATACACATAAATGTTTACATTTTGACCTCTTTACAGATCTCTGACTTATTATATATACCTAACAAATTATCGCGAATCAAAAACTGGAGGAAAACATGTATTTATGAAAGAATAGGGGAAATTCCCAAAAATAATAATTGGGTCCGACGGATCACGTTTTTATCCAAATTAGTCCCACAATGCAACGGGTTGGTTATCAGTCATCAACAACAATGGCGGAACGCCGAAAGCATGTGCCTGCCAAAACGCCGACAGATTCTGCCAAAAAGAAATGTATAAGGGAGTGGAATCGACAAGACCTCAGGATTCCCTTTGGAGAAGAATTGATTCGTTGGAACTTAGCAAGAGAGGAAAAGAAAATAGACTCGAATTCCGATTTTGTCTATTGGATTGCTGGTTAGCTTTTCCGTATTCCTCGTACATTGTCAACTTTACCGATCTGATTTTATCGATCTTTTGCTATATTGATATTGCTATATTTTAAAATAAGTTCTTACTTGTATATTGATAAGTTGTTTCGAGAAAATTTTGCTAATATGTTCAAATGAAAGCATTAATAGGCAAGTCCACGCATACTCGATATGTAAACAACGACAAATGTGTGTAGTTTATGTGTAATGCACGTTGTTGTAGCCTCACTATCGGCTCCGTGACAAATCTCAAGATAAGAATGAATGCGGAGAGTTATTTTCATACACTGATGTCGCAAGGATTCCCAGGTCAAGCGTCCAGTCCAATAGTCATCTTCATGTTAGGGGAGCGTGGATGAGCATCTGGGATTGTCAATCATACATGTGTATATTTTAGGTTATTTGGGAGTATGCGGCTTCAACATTGCTGACAATGGGTTCTGTAATTCGATAACAACTCCTTCACGATATATCAGCAAAATGTATGACCGTCTTACTATTTCTCAATTGATGAAAAGTGAATTATGTCATAGTCTGTACCATAAATATTTACATATCCATGCATAAAAAACAACGTCAACTAAAGTCTATATCATATTCTTTTTTATACTTGTGTTATATGTACATAAGTCAGTTTTAATCTATATCACAATACTTTTCTTGAATAACAGCTATAGTCAGTATCATAAAACGTTGCATACTTATATGCATCCGTTATACATGCACTATGAAAGTTATATAGTCCGTATCATAATAATGAATATCACTATTAAATGAAATGTACAGGTGACAACTGAAACTGAGAGTATGGTGTATTAGAACTGAAAGCAGTATGAAATAGGATTATATGTACATTTTTATGCCATCACTGGCAATGAGGAGATTGAGTATTATCTACGAAGCATTTAACACTGACTAAAATAAGAAGACGAATATAGTATTTCGAATAAAACACTTTGATAAACAGAAAATGTTTTTTATCGCCTGCTGTCAATAATCATCAGCTCCACTTCCCAGAGCTAGAATGATAATGGTAACGACTACCCCAATGATAGTCATACAGCAGAGGAGACAAAGCCCTTTAGTCGAACAAGTGCTCTCTCTTGTGGCGGGAGTCTGAAATAAAAAATAAAAGTTACGATGTTTTAGAATGGTTGAACAAGTTTCGAGGGTTTAATGCCATGGGGACGTAACTGAACTTTTGGGTATTTTTAGTAAAACGCATTTTAATGTTTTACACTGTGATATCTTGCATACTATATATCAAATCAAAATAAGATTCACATACGTTATGTTATATGTGTAAGTGATATGCAAATTTATAATAAAACTATTTCTCTATGTAATTAATAATTGCTAATTATTCACTTGCGACTTTATGGCATGCAAAAAATATTTCAGAAAAATAAAACCACATACTTAATTACTTATAATTATTATGTTAAGTAAGTCTTTAAGGCATAAAAAGCAAACCTTTTAACAAATAACATGCCGATGGGGCCTGTTTCGCTCACTTTGATAATTCATTGATTATGGCAAAGCACTCTGAATTTATACAGTGTATAAAATATATATTTTCATTTCAGGGACCTGTCTCTCAGTACCATGTTTTTCTGTCAACCCTAACTTATCAACTTTTTAACTTAATTGAACGTTCAACGCAATCTAGATACTGATAGGTCAGCAACAGCCCTGTCACGTGACTATATATCCCCTAAAATTATCAAGAAGCTATCTGCTCAAATCGCTGAAGTTCAGTTTGCAATTCGATATTTGGACTTTGGCAAATGCAAGTAGGACGCGATATATGCTGACATGGCTATTGTTTTCTTCTTCCTCCATATACTGGTATGGTACTCGCTGGTATTATATTACCTGGTGCCTTTTTCAAGACACCAAAATTGTCAATTTGATCGAAATGCCCTTGAGCTTTGACCCAATGACACTGAATTTGTCAGTTGAAATCTTGTTTTATCCCAACTAACGTATATAATAATAATATCACGACAAAATATTCATCAGTGAAAAATAAAAATGTTGACCTTGACCTTTATCTCCGGAACTAGTAACCTTGATTTCTTAATTCCGATCAACTTTGATTTATACCGTCATAAAATGTGCATGCGTGAAATGTTGCAAAAAAATGACCTTAACCTTTGTTTCAATTGATTATGAATTTTGGTCAATTCTGTAATTCCGATTATTTTTTCATCATATTGTCATAACAAAATGTTCACCAGAGAGAAAATTTGACCATGACCATGACCATGACCTTTGAACTTGACCCCTGGACAGTTGTCTTGTTGAATACTTCCGACCCAAAAATCATATAAAATGGATTTCCCTTCAACTACGGATGCTTTAGATCAAATATGGACCATATCATTTCATTCCCTCAATAGAAGGACATTTTTCAAAGGCTGTGCTTTATTTCCTCGTTTGGACCCTACCCCGAGGACCCTGAAGCAAGCCCAACTGTTTATTCAAAAATTGGCCTCCTTTCCCCCAAGTGATCCATGACTAGTAGTGATTTTTAGAAAAAGAGGGGCCTCGTACGCAGCTCGATGGCATAAACTCACTGGCACATCGGGGCATAGGAATTAATTGTAATAAATAAAAAAGACAGTGTGTCATCGGACTGATGATGGCAGCTTGAAATGACATAGTCGAAAGACGAAAGAATTGTTTTCTATGGGAAATAATTAAATTTCTTTTCATTCAGAGATTAAGAGCATAAAGTGATACTATATGTTCCAATATCGATATCCCAATAATTGAGACAGTATTAATAATGAAAATATTTTTTTAATAAAAAGATAATAATTTCCAAATATAAAACAAAAATATTAATATGAAAATCGAGAGGATGGAAGACCACAGAATTCCTGTATTAAATACAAGACTACGGTGTAGTTAAAATTTATCCCTTACTTTAACCTACAGAGAAAGACCAGTACCTCGAATTCACCTCCAACACATATACTGGGTGTAATTCGAAAGCCATCAACCTCTCTCTCCAACACACATACTGGGTGTAATTCTGCAGTCACTAGCCCCTATCCTCAACACCAACTGGATGTTATTCGCACTCTGCCACATAAAGCTATACCTTAAGAAAGTCTTCTGTGTGCCAGGCTGGAAGTAGGTTTGGGAACTTACTAGGAGGACTACGGAACCACCGAACGGGCAGGCGACCGCCAACCAGCAAACGTACAAATTACTCTTCCATACAAATGAGGTGACCGCCAATCACTCAAAGAAACACCACTCCTACATACAAAGGGGGAGTATCTGGGGCTATCAACAGAAATCCGTTACATGGGAGTGACATACACAACAAGTACCACAATACTATTTAGTACCGAAAGATAAAATGAAATATCTCTCATGGTCAAGACTGGTACCATCTATCAAAATAAATATGCGGACTGTCCATCTTAATATATCGGCGAGACGGAAATACCGCTCTATTAACGGGTGTCAGAACATCAAAAAGATTCCTTTTGGTCAGGGCCTAAATGAGATTTCTTCAAAAAGTTTAACCCAGACAATATCAGTGTTTAACCAAGACCAATGCTGATTCCATCGTGGTTGCAAGAAGGCTATTTTTTCGCAAGGTTCGGTGTTTGTTTACATAGGTTTATTTACAGAAAAAATTGCTTATTCTTTCTACAATTTTACTGTTGTTGATGTGATTTTGAGAAAGAATAGCAGCATAAATCATTTGATTTCTCTCATAAATAACTTCATTTCGTCGAGATATTTTCCCCCGAACATTTGAATGTCGCTGCTTTAAGGTTTACAGATATCCCCAGCATACTTCAAATCCCTAAATTTCGGTTTTTCACAGTCTGTTTTCATGAATGGTATTTCCTTGTAGTATTTCCTTAATAATTTTCCGTAAAAGATCTCCGTAAAAGATCGATTGCTTCGGTGGCCTAAATTCCAGAAATGACCGTAGGCCTCCTCCGAGGCAGAATCTTTTAATGTTTCTTTAATGACCTTTCTGATCTCTTGCGTCGTGCCGTGAGCGGCAATGCCATTCCTGCCTTTTGTTCGACTATTTCGACCCTCTACCGGTAAAGCAGGGGGAACTATAGATTTCCACAGTTCCCTACCGGTAAAACCGGGGGACTATAGGATTTCTCAGTCTCCTACCGGTAAACCGGGGGAACTATAGATTTCCCCAGTCCCCTACCGGTAATGCCAGTTTGTCAGCGTTCAAGCGGCATCATTCCTTTGGGAATTTTGATCAAACTTAACGCAAGAAAATACCGGTAAGATGTTGTCATGACAAATAACAATTAAAATTGTAATTCAAATCCTAGAGACGATACAATCGCACAATGTATAGCGGATCCAGTGTTATTTTGAGTCGGGGTCTCTATGTCGTAGATGATGACTACTTCACTGAATAGCGTACGGGAGGCTTGTCGCCTGTCATCCAGATCAGATACAACCGTGAAAGCACAGATCGGCCCTTTCACAGCTTTGCGAGAAACGGGAAGGAGGCGTCATAAACCAAGCACCTCGGATCATCACCTGAGGTTACATGGCCTGTGTTGTAACTGACTAAGCCAATTCGGCCCCTCCATATCAATGTAGCATATAAAACGAATATTTATAATGCATTCGGGTCGCATTGATTGTTGTTTTCTTTCTTTTTTTTTCTTCTTTTTGTTTGTTTGTTTTTTTGGGGGTTTTTTTTGTTATTTTGGGCTTTTTTTATTGTTTTTGGTTTTGTTTTGTTTTTATTTTTTTTTTTTTTTATTATTTTTTTTTTATTTTTTTTGCAGCATTATTCTTGTTTCAGTTTTTACTTTGCGCATGTTTTATAACCACACAAAAAAATAACAAAGTCGTCACATACAGTCAGAAAATACTATTTCATATATAACGAATACATGGCAAATATAGCTTACATGTAGTGTACAATACATTACACATCTGTACAATACCGGATTGCGTTCAACCAAAAGACTGTGTATGATAATTTAAAAAATGGCAAATGTACTTTATGTGCACACATAATAACGTGACCTTGACATTGTGAGGCAACGCTTCAATTAAAAAATTAGCAGAATTGTTTTTATCGGGAAAAGTGCTAAACTAATTGTTACGATTAAATAAGAATGTGCACAATTTCTCATTTTGTATACAATTCTTAAAAAGAAATATGCAAAAATTAAATGCGTAATGCTTAGTTATTTCATTTAGAAATGTTTTCAGAATCGCTGAACCACAGTCTTGGTGTCATTGAAAGCTTGGTTTAGCTTACTGATGACTTTTATCGTCATGTCCTAAAGGTGAAATGGTTAAATATTTATGAATAATTAGGTCCTTATCAAACCTGCGTTTTACCTTAGCACTAGGAATGTCGTATTCAAGCATATGATTATATTAAAAGATCTGTTCATTATTTCTATTATTCGTAGTTCGTCATTTGATTGACAGCAATATGACATTGGTTACCCCGATACAAACTATTTTTACAACAATAATCAATTTTGAAACCATTTACAGTCACAACTTGTTAACACTACTAAATATTTACGGCCAACGTTCATATCAAACTAAAAATTCAAATTAATATGAAACGAATACATTTATTAAAATTTCACGCATCTGTTTAATAGCATGAAACTGATAACCAATGAAATGATGCGATTCAAAGGACCATGCCATCCTGAACTTATCGGGTATTGTTGATTCCCCGAGGAGTTCCGGATGAGTATCATTTACCGGATTTTTCGCTATTTCGAGAGCCTATAACACAGGTTCATGAAAAAGAAAACGAAATAAAAATGAAACAAGAAAAATAAACCCTGATATGAAATTTCTGCAAAAGAAATATTCGTTATTTTTTAATAGAAAGCAGAAAATTAAACCTCCTTCTTTATGGTCCCCATATATACGTGTACGTGAATATAAAACTGACAATGGTTAAAAACCGACGGCGGCATTTCAAGGTTAAAGCTACCTGTGATAATGGATTGATTTATTGTATTGGTTAAGATGTTAGGGGGAACTCGCTTTCATTTCGTCAGATTTGATAAATCATAAATACTTCTTATCAGTTCCAATTGGTTCCGACAAAGAGAATAACAACGAAGGGAAATTACTCGTACACAACACCATTGCCAGCTTCTATAATCACTTAATACCAACACTATAATACTTAATACTATATCAACGTTCAGTGCCATACCGAAACGTTCCATCTGGCGTTGTTGGTAGCACTTGTTTTTTGGGCGGAAGAATATATAGAAAAGTGTGCAAGTAAGGCACGTGACATACCCGCACAAAAGAGTTCTCTTCTTAACGTAATATAGACATATCTTGGTTTCAAATTCACATTAAAAACACAAAATAAATTAAATATTAAATTAAATATTATATTAAATAAATTAATCCCTATCCCGTATAATTCTCATTTTTAGCAACAATTAGACAAGAGGCCCACGGGGGTTGCTTCGCTCAACTGGATATTTCAGTAATTATGGTAAAAACATTCAATATAAATTACAATAACGATATTATAAGGTAAGGACGAACACAACGATATCGATCATGATGAAATGATGATGATCATACTTAATATCATAGCTTTGAACTTGTTACATTGCCGACAAGCAGTAATTGTGATGAGTTGAAATAAAAAATGGGTTGTTGTGTAATTGAACACTATACAAAAAGTTAAACATTTCTCGCTGTTACCGCCCTCCTAAAGTTTGAGATTAAAATTTTTACTTTGAAATTTAAATTTGATCAAATGAGCAATGGCATCTTGAAGGAATTTTATCGTATACCCCCTCTTTATTTGTTACGTAGTTTCCTCTCTTTCTAAGCTACTAATCATCATTTTAGGACGTACATGTAAAATGTAGATGAAACATCTTTAAATGGCGCTGAATTATTTCGCAGTCGCCCAATCGGTAGCAAACCAGAAATATTTTCTTTACAACGCTCACTAGGAATTCAGGAAACGAATGACGACTTTCGTTAGAAACTCGTGAATATGAAAATTGCTCATACTCATGTAAAGTATAGGCCCCAAGGGCCTGTATGGGATATCTTATGAATCATGATACAATATTCAGGTTGAAAATAATACACAGATGTCCCATATTTCTACAACTCCTCAGTAATATGTCCCATGCAGTTAATAACACTTCTGACTCTTTCGGAACCCCTCGAGTGTGAGTCACATGGCGGAGGTTCCAACCTGATGAGTCGAAAGACTCAAAGTTAAACGAATGACGACTTTCGTTAGAAACTCGTGAATATGAAAATTGCTCATACTCATGTAAAGTATAGGCCCCAAGGGCCTGTATGGGATATCTTATGAATCATGATACAATATTCAGGTTGAAAATAATACACAGATGTCCCATATTTCTACAACTCCTCAGTAATATGTCCCATGCAGTTAATAACACTTCTGACTCTTTCGGAACCCCTCGAGTGTGAGTCACATGGCGGAGGTTCCAACCTGATGAGTCGAAAGACTCAAAGTTAATAAAGAACTTAAACAATGCGGTTCTGACACCTTCATCCACCTCTAAGACTTTGGAGGTTCATATCGTGGTTTTTAAAATTAGTTATCGGATATTTACATTTTTGATATATGTTGAACCTCGAAGTCATATCGATATTTGCTCAAAACACGGAGCAAATCTCCGCAAATATCCACCGGGGACTGTTCGTGGTTAATATTTCAAATAACTTTATAATGTCAGCAAGAATGAATGATTCCAGCAAAGATGGATATTTAATGACTTAAAAAATACACACCTTTATTGTTGGGGATGAATTTATGAACCGTTTAACATTTTTTTTCAGGTGGTGTGTCTTTCTCGCTAGAGTATTACTGAGCCATTGCGAAACGTTCTGGAGAAAGAACACTCGGAACTTCTTGCAGTGTATAATGAAAAACATATCATACGAAACGAAGTTGTGGAGTCGCATATACCAATGGAAATAATGGGGATGGATTCGTTTCGTTCGTTTATTCTGTAAAATGTATAACTGTCATTGTTTTACTAAAAATATAAATAACTGGTAATAAATGTTGAAAATCATGATATGAACATTCGAAGTCTTGTATAGGAGGACTATCCGACATGTTGGTCGTATCCACAAGGTGTCGGATTAGACAGGTCAACGGATTATACGGGATGGATGTATATGAATGTCTAAATCATGTCACGTGATTGTAACATAACAATAGATAGGTATTATTGACTGGTTGAAAGCACAATGATCATAGTAAGGACGATTGTCCCGATCACAGTTCCACAACAAATACGAAAACACCCGAGGTTCGACTCCTCAGTCGCTGTGACGGCAGGTGTCTGCAACAAAAACAAAATCACCCGTTTTATATATTACCATGACCAGATTACTATTTAATAAAGGTATATTCTAAATACTTTGCACAAAGTCATAATAATAAAATAAAAAGAAAAGAGAAAAATGTACTAAGACTTCAATGTCGTATATCGCGAGTTACCTTATCGTGTTGACCAGATTTGCTCGTTTATGAGTACGGTCCTGGTGATTATACGTTGCTTTCACGGTGGTTAGGAAGAAAAAAACTACAATGGGTCATTCTTTAAAATGTATGGACCATCAATTTATATTTATATTTCCACTTAATTCAGACTCAATGAACCTACCACAGTCAACTCAAGCCATTTTTCAATGAACTATATCAAGTCCGGCGTAGGAATACATTTGTTGAGCCTAGGACTATATTTTGTTTTAATTCCTTTACAAAAGTGATCATATTTATATGAAATGAATTCCATTAAAACAATATTTGGTTTAATTCGTTATTAAGTTTGTTCACGAAAGAAATCCTGAAAGTAATAACCATATGTAGACGAAGAGTGATGACGTACATTTCGGTAAGTTCCGTGGTAGACTTGCACAAGTCCCTATTTGTCAAGGACAAAATATTATACAAAAATATCAAAAAAATATAAATATAAGGATTGAATAAAGTTATGGTGAGGTGTATGGGGGTATAAACCTCAATAGGTCTTGAAACAAATTTATTATGAATTGCTCTCAGTTCAAAATAAATTTGTCTCAAGATCTATTGAGGTTTATACCCCCATACACCTCAACCTAACTTTATTCAATCCTTAAATAAATCTACAACATATTCAAGAAACCGATAAACGTCCTTGTTTAGTTTTGATGCAGCAATCCTACTCCTATGATCACTGGTAGCCTCATGTCTTGCCATACTTTAAGTTTTGAATATCTCACATGTATATCCGGATTATATAAAAATGTGTTATTTTTAGTCGTTTTAATACTTTACTAAGTTTCAGACGAGCCTTGACAAAGACTTTTAAGGCCTGTATTATTATCTATAGACCATCATGATTTATGCATAAACTGTAACCTTTAAAAAAAGACGAACCGGTTTGTCCGCTTAAATGAACAGGGTTCTGGGACTCTGACAGAGAAATGACAATGTGGGGCTCTAGAACTCTAAACGGACTTCTTGTAAAATGTTGCCACCATTCTTTCGCAATGTATCGACTCCGTAGTATGACTGACAGTATTGATATGAAACTGTATAATTTGTTTGCAAAATAATACCTTATGAAGCTGGAAAGAAACGGGGGCATATCACATAACATTAGCAATTTCGGGGACATACTACACCCTGACAATATGCTGGAATCGGAAACGATTGTAAAATGATAGCGTAGTTGGAAGAAGGGAGATTAACATCATCTAGACCGTCTTGAAAACGGTAACAATGACCTTAAAATAATTCAAAAAATTAATGCGACATAACAAAACTATATCTATCCTATTTAAAAAAAAAATATTTATCTCTGCCAAATGAATGTTGAAAAAACAGGATATTTACATTAAAACCGGAAGTTGCCCTCGTTTTGGACAGAAAGATGCGACTCACAAAATACTCGTCACAAGTGTCTCCTGTGACACTGTAGATACTTAACTGAATGAAGGGCGGAAGTTATATTTATGTTTTGTTTTGTATTTGTTTGTTTCGTACTTCTTACAATTATTGATGAGGTGGGTGGAGAAGGAGAGTGGGGTTGGTTCATTTTGTTTTTCGGAAAAAAAAATATCGCATGATATGAAATGATATAAAAGTTGAGTAAAAAGAAGGACGAGTAATGCAAACGGACGAATTATCTTGGTAATTGATTTAAACCTCATTTCTGTAGATTTTAGGACAGTATATACGGCTTGAATAGCACCCCTACCCCCCCCACCCCCCCCCCCCACCCCACCCCCCTTTTTTTTTCTTTTTTTTGTTGTTGTTGTTGTTGTTGATCAAAATCCAAAGTCTCAGCAGAAATGGGTATAGAGATATAGAACTGTATGAATACATATGTTTTGAAGAGCACTTGATACTACTCTACTTAAGCAGGGAAAAGACCAATTGATAATAGAAATGCAGCCTGATTGTCATCACCACAAAGACAAGTACAATATGTCTATAGAAAACAATGATTTATTCTTCAACTTGTGCAGATGACCACAAAATACAGAATACAAGTATTTACTTCACATACCGTCATTTCAATACGGTACCGTATAAATATTCCGATTAGGATTCAAATAAGTGAAAAGTTTGATATCAAGAAAACATCAACATTATTGTGAGAATTATGATTTTAAACTTAATAGTTTGCCTATTACAAGCTACACAAGAATTGATGACACAATTGAAAGATGCACAGGAATTGATGACGAAATTGAAAGATGCACGAGAACTGATGACGTTGTCAAAAAGCATACAAGAATTGATGACACAATTTGAAGGAGCACAAGAATTGATGATGTTATCAATAAGAGAGAGGAATACCTGGGTCCGGCAATGCTCATGCTTATTAAGTAAAAACTGTATACTTTCAATGACGTCACGAATAATATCAAGCTTGAGATGTTCCCTTAAAGTATTGTTTTCTTTGGATATCTGAGTTGTTGATGACATTCAGTTAAGATATCTATTAAGATATCTATAATTTTTGATTCTGCACATGTCCCGATCCCAGCTGAATACCAAAACCTGACCGATTCGTCGTTCAATTATTTTGTTGGTTTAACTGTTTTCATCGTATTTCTTCATAATTAAACAACCTTCTGAGACCTGTATAATCTACCTTCTTCTGTATAATGTAAGACATTTGTCTCCTTCAAAGTGGCTCTCCTTTCTTCTCAATATTTTTTATTTATTTTTTTTTTTTTTGTACTCAGAATTAGCTCTTTTATCATTATTGATATATATTATTTTGATCATTTAATGTTTTCTATTTCTTTTCAACAAAGAATCATTTTGTATGTGAAAGGTTTTAAGTTATCGTTTACAGGTGATGTTAGGTATAAATGGCAGTATATATCCTTCAAATCATATCACACAATACATAAAAGTCTTTGTACTTTTTATTGTAATTATTTGTGTTTTTTTCATTAAATTTCTAAATTTATCCCCATTTTCTTTGGATTGTGATTATATATATATAAAGAACAACGGTAGGTTAAGAAGTAATTTATGGAATAATCAATATGATCAATTACATTTGTGAGAATGATCATTTATCTATTATTTTTTTGTTTTTTGTTGTTTGTTTTTTCTAGTTTTTGTTTGTGTTTTTCTTTCTTTTCTTTCTATTTTTTTTGTATTTTTTTGTATTTTTTTTTTGTGTGCTTTTTTTCTTTTTTTTTTTTTCTTTTTTTCTTTTCTTTTGTCGTTTTTGTCCTTTCTTTTCGTTTCATGACTGTAATGTTATAATAATCTCACCAAACTCACAGTTTTGCCATTTTTCTAAATTACATGTATATATTGAATGAAGTGATATTTTGTGCTCAAACTTCCTGCCGCTTTTCGGCAAATAAATATGTTTGAAGATTACATGTATCTTCTGTAACCAGCATTTTAGAGACCGTTTTCATTTACAAATGAAGGGTTGATAAATCACATCACGATCCAGGTCTGAGATAGAAATACAGATGTCTCATCTTTTGTCATTGTCAAAGAAGATTATTGTCCAATAGGATGAAAAACACCAAGACAGCCATGACGCACAAACCGATGAGGACATAACACTTTATACAACATCTCGTGTTAGGATTCTCCTGGAAAAAAAGTCAAAGGGCAGGTTTCAGCTTTTGCGAATATTTCAAATATCATTGTTTGAAACAAATGATGGCATTGTACAAGATCATGTCACTCTTAAATAGAAGACATCAAAAACGATCGAATTCGTTTTCTCGAATTTTGTTAGTTCGAAAAGTTTATGGTTGGTAACATTCGAGAAAGATTTCTCTATAGTCGTGGTCAGTAAATATGGCTCCAAAATTAATACCCCGCAAATATTCATGTGTGCAAAGAAATGGAAATAAGCGTTTACTGCACAATTTGGCTGTGCGAATTTTATACCGGCAAACTAGATCCGACTGAACAACAACTTCTATAATCGGAGAGTTTGCTCCCTTTACACCAGTTATCAGAGAGTTTCTTCCCTTTACACCAATTATCACAGTTTCCTCCCTTTGCTCCAGTGATCAGAGAGTATCCACCCTTTACTACGGTTATCAGAGAGTTCCCTCATGTTACTCTAGTGATCAGGGGGTTTCCACCCTCTACTCAAGTAAACAGATGGGTTCCATCCTTTACTCCAGTTATCAGAGTTTTCTCCATATACTCTAATTATCAGAGAGTTACCTCCCTTTACACCAGTTATCAGAGAGTTACCTCCCTTTAATCAAGTTATCAGAGAGAGTTTCCATCATTTACTACAGTTACCCGATAATATTCTCCACGCCCGTTTACTCCAGTTGTCAGAGAGTTACCTCCCTTTACTCCAGTTGTCAGAGAGTTACCTCCCTTTACACCAGTTATCAGAGAGTTACCTCCCTTTACTCCAGTTATCAGAGAGTTACCTCCCTTTACTCCAGTTGTCAGAGAGTTGCCTCCCCTTACACCAGTTGTCAGAGTTACCTCCCTTTACACCAGTTATCAGAGAGTTACCTCCCTTTACTCCAGTTGTCAGAGAGTTACCTCCCTTTACACCAGTTGTCAGAGTTGCCTCCCTTTACTCCAGTTATCAGAGAGTTACCTCCCTTTACTCCAGTTGTCAGAGAGTTACCTCCCTTTACATCAGTTGTCAGAGAGTTACCTCCCTTTACTCCAGTTGTCAGAGAGTTACCTCCCCCCCTTTACACCAGTTATCAGAGAGTTTCCTCTTTTCCAGCACACATACCCTACAAACATCTCGTCTCCACATCCGGAACTACTTGGGGAGTCTATTTAAGGTCTCAACAACAGATTTCTTTAACCTCTACTTTGTATTAAAACTAGTGATTTTTCCCCTCTCCCTCCCTCCCTCCCTCCCAACAAAATCGCTCATAAACACATCTTGTTGTGAGCTCTATGTTAATAAAATATTAAAATTAATCAGCGCAATTTGAATTCCATTATTCTTCAAACTTTAGTTCAGGTCATCCCGTTTTTATTTTATTATGCGTGCTTCAACTAGTTTCACACATTCTAAAACTAATATCCAATACAACATTTCCTTTGACATCACGAAATTGATGTTATTTTTAAACCAACATGATTTTTCCAATTAAATCGTCCTTATCAATTTAAGATATTGCAGCGTATTTGGTTTGTTTTTGTTTAACGTCCTATTAACAGCCAGGGTCATTTAAAATTGCAGCGTATTAAGCAACACAAACAAAATCATTTCTGTTGAAAACGCATACAACATGTCCAAGAAAATAAGCACAATGAACTCCAACTGACGTACCTATCGATTGTCGATTAAATATGACATTATCACAGATGGAAATTGCCGAGCTCTAGAATTGGGTGTATTTCTTTCAGACATTTATTTGACTTAAATACAAACAACAATGGTATTTGTGATAAACACTAGTCGATTTTCATTGCTGTTTCATTATCTGTCAATATTTTAAGAACATTGCTGTGTTTTGTCTGTCATGATTTTCACGTCTCCCCTGCATCTGATAATAAATAGTTTAAAAAGTTTTCGCACTACTTGGTTTCGTTTCACCGATTATAGCCCGTGTTCTGTCGACGTTCGTAAGTTACTGGTTTTTCGCCTACATGAATCCGCCTATTAATAGGTTTCCTAATATGGACTATAGTCCGTGTTCTGTCGACGTTCGTTAGTTACTGGTTTACCACCTACATGACTCCACCTATTAATAGGTTTCCTGATATAGACTATAGTCCGTGTTCTGTCGACGTTCGTTAGTTACTGGTTTTACACCTACATGACTCCGCCTATTACTAGGTTTCGTCTCACTGACTGTTTAGCCCGTGTTCTGTCGGCGTTCGTTAGTTACTGGTTTACCACCTACACGACTCCGCCTATTACAAGGTTTCCTGATATCGACTATAGTCCGTGTTCTGTCGACGTTCGTTAGTTACTGGTTTACCACCTACACGACTCCGCCTATTACTAGGTTTTCTAATATGGACTATAGTCAGTGTTCAACCGACGTTCGTTAGTTACTGATTTACCACCTACATGACTCCGCCTATTACTAGGTTTCGTCTCACTGACTATAGTCAGTGGTCTGTCGGCTTTAGTTAGTTACTGGTTTATCACCTACATGACTCCGCCTATTACTAGGTTTCGTCTCACAGACTATATATAATCCGTGTTCTGGCGGCGTTTGTTAGTTACTGGTTTACCACCTACACGACTCCGCCTATTACTAGGTTTCGTCTCACAGACTATATATAATCCGTGTTCTGGCGGCGTTTGTTAGTTACTGGTTTATCACCTACACGACTCCGCCTATTACTAGGTTTCGTCTTGAGTACGCTCTAGTTTTATAGTGTATACCAGACCTCATCTTTCCTCCCTTATTAACTATTTAGCTATTTGTGGATTCAGCTATAGTTACTGATCAAGGCCGAAGTTATACCGTAGATAATAGCAATTGTTGTTTTCTCATGGCATTTGCAGTGTACATACAAGATGTCCAGAGGGCCTGAATCGCTCACATGGCCAGTTAGGAATTTTGGCAAAATTACGATTTCCAACTTTTATGCTGGCCGTAATATTGGCGAATCATAATGTAGTGTTTTACATAGATACATTGTAGAAGTCAGTTAATGGTATGGGTAAAAGTATCTGTTGGTGTTTTTGTTAAAATAAACATAACAATGGCTTCCTAATCTGAAATACATAACAGGTATAATGTAAAGCGTGTTGTTGATCCTGTGTAGTAAAAAAAAGTGAACGTGGTCACATTTCATATTTTACAATGATGACCTTCAAAATAGGCCAAAGTTACTTGCATGCTGAATTTCTTAATGCTCCTAACTTGCTGGAAAAAATGCTACGCACATGGATCTTTTTGAACTTGAACAGAAGATCGTTGAAGTATTTAACATATCTTTAAAAGGTCAAGGTCATTAATATGAGGAAATTCCATATAAGTTCATAGCAGGAATCTATTTGCCTAAAGCCTTTTTAAATATTTGGCCCCTGTGACCTTAGAAATAGGTCAAGGTTATTTATACGAGGAAATTTGAATGTACTATTCCGTCCCTGGCCAAACATCAGTTCTCAGTTGCTTAGAGTGTTCTAGAAGAAGTTAAAAGTGGATGGACGGACGAATGACCAAGGTCGACTAGTGGGGTGCAGTGTTTTGTCTGATCACATGCGCAGTGAGATTTAATGTTGATTTATGGGTAAAAAAAGAAAAATACTTGATTCAATGAACCGATGAATGCACCCCACAAGGATGTTGAGTGAGTACGGACGGACGACGGACCCCAGACGCCCACTCATGCACCATGCCATAAGAGCAATGACATTTATTTGAACTAACGTTGTAGCACTTCATCGAAGCATGCTAATGCCCACAAAAATCATGACCCTAGTAGGTCTCTTGCCAATTAGAGAAGCCGGTGAATAGAACTTGACCCCTGTGACCTTGAAAGTATGTCAAGGTAATTAATTCGAACAAATTTGGTAACCTTTATCCCAGCATGCTACTGATTTCATACTCCACAGCATGACCTTCGATTTATTATTTTCGAGAAGTCGAAAATAAAAATTCTTTACGAAGGTTCTACGCATGACGGACGATTACTGACTAAAGAATATTGCGATAGCTCACGTGAGACTTTGTCTTAGGAGGTGTCTTGGAAATTCTGGAGATTTGGCTTTTATCAACATATCGGGGAGTTACCAATCGTAAACTCATATACAGAAAAATAGCATTGTCTTTGATAATGTAATGGACGCCAGTTGACTTCCTGTAGCTTTGCTTTGCATTCTTTAAAGATGCTACACCCACGATAAAGAATAAAGGTTACCAATCGAAAACTGTACATCCTTTACGCTATTAAACATCCTCAAAATGTTCAAGCTTCTCTTTTATCTTTTAATTATCAAATTATTTCAATGAAAAATTAATTGCATCTACTTCAACTTACATATAGGAAGCTGTCGTAGATTTTTTTTTTTTTTTTTTTTCCCCCTTTTTCATTTGTTGGTGTTAATAAGATACATTCTTTACCGCCGGTGCCATTTGTATGTAATTTCCTGTAAATCAGAGTACATTCTCTGTTGCGATGTAGCATCTGTCATAGCCCCCAGGGTCATTTCGCGAGTTGGCATTAAAAAAGGCGAACCAGGATTGAGATAAATAACGAGATCAGACAGAAAAAATAGGTGAATAAAAACAATGCATAAAAATGTGTAAAAATGTAATTAAAAAATAATTCTTAGCAAGATAGGGAAAAAGGGAAAGGTGTAATAAATCTTGCTAAACATGTCCTAAAAACATATTTTGGATATGTTACGTTTCAATCTATTCTTAACCAGCAAAACCTCGTTATACTGCCATCTTTTGATCTGCTGGCCGTTATTTTCGGTCTCAAGTTTTCCAAAATTAATTCTAATCTATCAGAGTTACTTCCCTTCGTACCGCTACTAGCTTGACTGCAAATGGAGCCCGAGGGAAGGGCCAAAATATTGTGGATGGTGTAAAAAGTGCGCCTATTTGATTTACCTGCTATTGATTTACAGCATTTTTTATTTTACTGAACGTTTTTTGTTTCCTCAATTTTCACGTGACATTGTAGGAAAATATGGAAAATTAAACGGAAGAGATTTTTTCTAAAACATTTGACGACAATATGTCGTGAAGTGAATCTACCGACGAAACAGACGAGGTTTTGCCGGACGTTGATCAAAATTTTCATAATTCTCATATGAAGGTACCAATCCAAATACATGTGTATCAAAATGCATTTTTTTAATGATACATCAAATGCCTACAGCTATGTCTACTCGCGAGAGTTGTGGCATCTCGGTAATTTTGATGTTTTTCAGTGTTTTTACGTCTTATGATTATTACAGCCGATCTGTATTGATAAAAATCTTTTATAGAATGACCATAGCTGTTGATAGCACATTAAACAAGACAAAGGCAATTATGTCTGCAGGTGGGTATATGAAGTGTTTGGATTGCTATCTTAGAAAAATAAATGATTAAATTAATAAATAGATGAATAAATAAATAAATAAATAAATAAAATCGAAGCGTATGGAAGAGGCCATCCTGTCTGTATCAGAGCCAAAAGAGCCATCAAAATTAATAACGAAATTGCATATTTAATTTCTCTCTCTTTCATGTCAATAATAACAATCATGACGCCATTTACAGAAACCAGATAATGGAGTTATCTCCCTTATTTAACCTTTCAATATATCGTCGATGGTTTAAAGGTATGATAGCACCATCTTCGTTTGCCAGGGAGTTATACATTCTTATTCATCATTTGTGGAATAAGTTAAGTTTTCTGAGCGTTTGAATTAACGTGTCATAGTTTAACATGACTTTCAAGGGATACATAAGGGTTGAGAGTCATGGAACTTGACACAGAGACTTGGTATGATACAGACAATGGCTTGAATAATTGTGGTAAGGACGGCGTCCAATACTGGGTCGTCTTGACATTCATATCTTGTTTTTTTTTTTTTTTTTTTAAACAACAAGGAAGACCAATATTCGGGGAAACTTTTTCTGTATTTGTATTCTTGATGTAAATGACAACCACGGGAAATATTGATAATTTTTTAGTAGTTTTGATGATAAAGAGCGATAACTCATTATCTACGTCAAAACAAGGCTGAATCAGCCAAGGTACAATGCCATAAACCCTTGGCTAGCGAAGATGGATGATACCTGGATGACAAAGTGTAACCTAGTCGTGGTCACATGACTTGGCGGTGGTACACCAGGATGTGCTCTAAGTACAGGAAAGCCAAGTCGGTTGTGAATTCAGTAGTAATGTGTACAGCGAGTAGAACACATGGGAATGAGGATTAATTACAGTTTAGGTAGCAGGGACGTATTTTGATGTGTTTAAGGGTTTTATTAATATATGTAATATTTATATTATAGAGGATTTACCCTTTCGTCTTACGTAATATATAATGCGTCGGCTACTTAATTCGTCCGTTACAGTATACGTTTTGTGAACGTCCGTTTCGTTTGTAATCTTCGTGTTTGAGTGTTCAGTCTGTGATGTTACGTCATGTTGTGTCTGTAATTTCATTGGCTGTTTTAATTGGGCGTTTAACGGAATATACGCTTTGGTGATGTCGGACATATTTTTCTTTTGACTTGACAGGACCTGACCAATTTGCTTGTGATCTGACAAATTTGTTTGCGACCTGACATATTTGTATGCTACCTGATCAATTTGTTTGTGACCTGACTAATTTGTTTGTGACCTGACCAATTTGCTTGTGACCTGGCCAATTTGCTTGTGACCTGACCAATTTGTTTGTCACCTGATCAATTTGCCTGTGATCTGACCATTTGTTTGCGACCTGACAATTTGTTTGCGACCTGATCAATTTGTTTGTGACCTGACCAATTTGCTTGTGACCTGGCCAATTTGCTTGTGACCTTACCAATTTGCTTGTGACCTGACCAATTTGCTTATGACCTGAACAATTTGTTTGTGACCTGACCAATTTGCTTGTGACCCGACCAATTTGTTTGTGACCTGACCAATTTGTTTGTGACCCGACCAATTTGTTTGTGACCTGATCAATTTGTTTGTGACCTGACAAATTTGCATGTGACCTGACCAATTTGTTTGTGACCTGACTAATTTGTTTGTGACCTGATCAATTTGCTTGTGACCTGACCAATTTGTTTATGACCTGATCAATTTGTTTATGACCTGACCAATTTATTTGTGACCTGACCAATTTGTTTGTGACCTGACTAATTTGTTTGTGACCTGACCAATTTGCTTGTGACCTGACCAATTTGCTTGTGACCTGATCAATTTGCTTGCGACCTGACCAATTTGCTTGCGACTTGAACAATTTGTTTGTGACCTGACCAATTTGCTTATGACCTGAACAATTTGTTTGTGACCTGACCAATTTGCTTGTGACCTGACCAATTTGTTTATGACCTGATCAATTTGTTTATGACCTGACCAATTTGTTTGTGACCTGACCAATTTACTTGTGACCTGACTAATTTGTTTGTGACCTGACCAATTTGTTTATGACCTGACCAATTTGTTTGTGACCTGAGCAATTTGTTTGTGACCTAACCAATTTGTTTGTGACCTGACCAATTTGTTTGTGACTTGACCAATTTGTTTGTGACCTAATCAATTTGTTTATGACCTGACTAATTTGTTTGTGACCTGACCAATTTGTTTGTGACTTGACCAATTTGTTTGTGACCTGATCAATTTGTTTATGACCTAACTAATTTGTTTATGACCTGACCAATTTGTTTGTGACCCGACCAATTTTTTTATGACCTGACCAATTTGTTTGTGACCTGACCAATTTGTTTGTGACATGACCAATTTGCTTGTGACCTGAACAATTTGTTCGTGACCTGATCGATTTGTTTGTGACCTGGCCAATTTGTTTGTGACCTGATCAATTTGTTTGTGACCTGATCAATTTGCTTGTGACCTGACCAATTTGTTTGTGACCTGACCAATTTGCTTGTGACCTGACCAATTTGCATGTGACCTGACCAATTTGCATGTGACCTGACCAATTTGTTTGTGACCTGACCAATTTCTTTGTGACCTGGCCAATTTTTTTCGTGACCTAATCAATTTGTTTGTGACCTGACCAATTTGTTTACGACCTGACCAATTTGTTTGTGACCTGACTAATTTGTTTGTGAACTGATCAATTTGCTTGTGACCTGACCAATTTGTTTATGACCTGATCAATTTGTTTGTGACCTAACCAATTTGTTTATGACCTGACCAATTTGTTTGTGACCTGACTAATTTATTTGAGACCTGACCAATTTGCTTGTGACCTGACCAATTTGCTTGTGACCTGATCAATTTGCTTGCGACCTGAACAATTTGCTTGCGACCTGAACAATTTGTTTGTGACCTGACCAATTTGCTTATGACCTGAACAATTTGCTTGCGACCTGAACAATTTGTTTGTGACCTGACCAATTTGCTTATGACCTGAACAATTTGTTTGTGACCTGACCAATTTGCTTGTGACCTGACCAATTTGTTTATGACCTGATCAATTTGTTTGTGACCTGACCAATTTGCATGTGACCTGACCAATTTGTTTGTGACCTGACTAATGTGTTTGTGACCTGATCAATTTGCTTGTGACCTGACCAATTTGTTTATGACCTGACCAATTTGTTTGTGACCTGACCAATTTACTTGTGACCTGACCAATTTGTTTGTGACCTGACCAATTTGTTTATGACCTGACCAATTTGTTTGTGACCTGAGTAATTTGTTTGTGACCTAACCAATTTGTTTGTGACCTGACCAATTTGTTTGTGACTTGACCAATTTGTTTGTGACCTAATCAATTTGTTGATGACCTGACTAATTTGTTTGTGACCTGACCAATTTGTTTGTGACTTGACCAATTTGTTTGTGACCTGATCAATTTGTTTATGACCTAACTAATTTGTTTATGACCTGACTAATTTGTTTGTGACCTGACCAATTTGTTTATGACCTGACCAATTTGTTTGTGACCTGACCAATTTGCTTGTGACCTGAACAATTTGTTCGTGACCCTGATCGATTTGTTTGTGACCTGGCCAATTTGTTTGTGACCTGATCAATTTGTTTGTGACCTGACCAATTTGCTTGTGACCTGAACAATTTGTTTGTGACCTGACCAATTTGTTTGTGACCTGACCAATTTGTTTGTGACCTGATCAATTTGTTTGTGACCTAACTAATTTGTTTATGACCTGACCAATTTGTTTATGACCTGACCAATTTGTTTATGACCTGATCAATTTGTTTATGACCTGACCAATTTGTTTGTGACCTGACCAATTTGCATGTGACCTGACCAATTTGCATGTGACCTGACCAATTTCTTTGTGACCTGACCAATTTCTTTGTGACCTGACCATTTTTTTTCGTGACCTAATCAATTTGTTTGTGACCTGACCAATTTGTTTACGACCTGACCAATTTGTTTGTGACCTGACTAAATTGTTTGTGAACTGATCAATTTGCTTGTGACCTGACCAATTTGTTTATGACCTGATCAATTTGTTTGTGACCTAACCAATTTGTTTATGACCTGACCAATTTGTTTGTGACCTGACCAATTTGTTTGTGACCTGACTAATTTATTTGAGACCTGACCAATTTGTTTATGACCTGATCAATTTGTTTGTGACCTAACCAATTTGTTTATGACCTGACCAATTTGTTTGTGACCTTACCAATTTGTTTGTGACCTGAACAATTTGTTTATGACCTGATCAATTTGTTTGTGACCTTACCAATTTGTTTGTGACCTGACCAATTTGCTTACGACCTGAACAATTTGTTTGTGACCTGACCAATTTGTTTACGACCCGACCAATTTGTTTGTGACCTGACCAATTTGCTTACGACCTGAACAATTTGTTTATGACCTGACCAATTTGTTTACGACCTGACCAATTTGCTTGTGACCTGACCAATTTGCATGTGACCTGACCAATTTGCATGTGACCTGACCAATTTGCATGTGTAACTTAAGTAATACAAGTAAACGTTTGTGACATCGACGGGTGATCTACGTGCCTTGACGTAGAAATTTGAGTCACAGTCAGAGCTATTTTAAAATGACGTTGTAAAGGAATAAACCTCGAACAAATCCCATTGTCTTGTATTTTATCACAAAAATAATATCATTATTACATTTCTGTGTATTTGGATTTTTTTATTGTTTTAGCACATATCTAGACGTTTCAGGAAATTCCCAGGTCCCTGAGATATAGAGGATTAATTATTGAACCAGAAGAAATATATTGATCACTAACATGTAACTAACATGTTGGTATCTTTCCTGAGTGTACATGTTTGTTCTCATCTGATTTAGTAACGACGTTTTTGTTTTGGTGTTGTTGTTGTTGTTTGTTTGTGTGTTGTTGTTTTTTTGTTTCTTTTTTGTAAAGCCTGGTTTGAATTGTCTGTTGACTTATTTTGTACAGGTCTCGACAAATTTAGTCTTATGGCTTTTTTTGTATACATGTCTCTTAAAGTCTGATGACGTCGTTTTAAAAGGTCTCGCCAAGTCTCGTATGGTGACGTTGTTTTGTACCGGTCTCGTCAAGTCTCGTCTGGTGACGTTGTTTTGTACAGATCTCATCAAGTCTCGTATGATGACGTTGTTCTGTACAGGTCTCGTCAAGTCTCGACTGATGACGTTGTTTCGTACAGGTTTCATCAAGTTTCGTCTTGTGACGTTGTTTTGTACAGGTTTCGTCAAGTATCGTATGATGATCAATTTTTAATGTTAATTTTTTCCAAGTTACAGCCCTTAAATCAAAGAGCACGTGTCCAGTCAAGATTGGGACCATACTTACGATATCGATCACTGTAGATTATTCTATTAAAATGGGAACAAGGCTTGTCAAATTGATTTTATCAAGTGAATTTGGTTTCACATGGCAGGACTATGAACTATTTTTCAAATAATGTAATAGATTCTGATTGTATGTACTCAAAACAGGTGTTCACTACAATACACACTGTCAACGCAACCGATATGGCTAGCCTGCGCATGTGTACCGGAAGTGAAGACAGACTTACCTCGGTGCCGTTCTGACCAGTGGTAGGTGTTGAGTGAACTGTTCCTTGACTGGCATTGTAATGAACTGCTACGTTACATTGTTGTTGAGACGGCACAACACCGCTAGCCGGTACAGACGGAGGATAGCCGGGTTGCTGCCCCGCCGTTATCATATAAGTAGGGGCCGCACCAGCGACCCCTGACGGTTGAGAAGAGTAAAAGGCCATCCCACTAACACGTGCCTGCTGACCAACCACTTGAGTCTTTGGTAAGAACGAGTATTGTCCAATTTGCTGTCTTGCTCCACAGCTATGACACGTTATGACGGGAACGTGACCCGGGGGGATTGGGATGGATGTTGGCGAAAGTGTGTCCATCACAGGAGGTACACTTGCTGAAGCCCCGGAAATGACGTTGGTGTATGATGCTGTGCCATTGTTTGAGGAAACAGCAACTGTACTGGCAGGAAACGCCCCAAGCTGACCGAAATGTTGGTTTTCTGTGTCCGATGCAGAATCATTCCCTCCGATGACACCCAGCAACGGCATTGAAGGCGGTGTGTCCTCATTGTCGACAGCGGAACTTCTAGGCACTGTGATCTGAAGTCCTTGTGCTTCCTCGTAGGACGGTGGAGGCGGGAGCGGGCCTAATAAAGACACAACGGTATTTACTACAATTAAGTTGACTTTTTTAGAATATTTTAATATCCCATAATAAAAATATTCATATTACATGTATTACGGCTTTTCATTTCTTGGGTCCTGAAGTCTTATGAGATGTAAGCGGTCAATTTTGAATATATCTTGCAAGAATAGATCTAAGATATATCCGATACGATGATTTAATCTAGATTTCACTTGGCGTAAAATTCTCTTGAACGAATTCGCTATAATCATACATACATGTATTTAAGATTCTTATAACCCATTTTTGACTTCTTCTGTCAAGTTATTCTAACAAATAAATAGATGATAAATAAATAAATAAAATAACGTGCGCGTAACGTGCTAAAAGCATGAAACTTTTGTTAGCTAATTGTTTCAATCGTGCAAGGCATTTGGTTGCTATAGTGATTTTACGTCATATCCGGAATCCCATTATGCTTCGGAACATAAGATCTTACTGAAAATGGTAGCCAATTTTCGATGGAATTGATCCTCATTGAGATCAATTTCCGAACTATGTGCCAAGAAATTGGTATTAATGCCGATGCTAGGTATTACATGTACTTATATACATATATATAAATAAATACCGCCGAAATAATCATATACTATTTTGTACGTATACTGGAGCTTCGCAAGGCCTCACACAAGTATGGTGTTAGCTACTATTACGAAGTACATCATACACTTGTATTCCATTCTAACTATAGGCCGATTTCTATCGCTACTACTCATTGTTGGAAAGAAACTTCAAACCTAATATATTGTAAAAACTTTTAAAATAACTTTTTTTTCTTAAGTACGCCAATCAGAATTTATGCAAGGCTATTCTAGCGGTACAATTTACCAACTTATTTTGATATCTGAAGAGAAAAGAGTACCTTATAGAGTTTGACATAAATGCTTGTTGTTTAAATTAAATCGTATGGTATTTCAGGTATATTCGTTGGCTTTCACACAAATTTAAAAAAAGAGTGATTTAAATCATTCGTATTCGCTATAAGTCTAATTGAAGATGGCGTTTCTCAAGGTTCCATTCTCGGCTCCTTCCCGTTTTGATTCATAATAGTGATATTGTAGATATATTTTAAGCGGACATTAGCC
The DNA here is from genome assembly GCF_902652985.1 of Pecten maximus. Classification (NCBI taxonomy): domain Eukaryota; kingdom Metazoa; phylum Mollusca; class Bivalvia; order Pectinida; family Pectinidae; genus Pecten; species Pecten maximus. Next base: position 15,387,426 of record NC_047024.1, read on the forward strand.
TATTTACAGACGATACCTCATTAGTAAAGCCGTCATCGTGAAAGATGATGTTGTAGGATTGTGAATTACGATTGGATAGGAAATGAACTAATATAAATGATCACCATAAACATTAAAGTGTTCGTTTGATTCCAAGGCAACATATTATAAATCTTGTGAAACCCTCGAATTCTACCTCTTCTTTATATTATTTAGTAAAACCCTCCATACACTGCCTCTTGTTTGTATTCTTTAGTGAAACCTTCGATACACTGCCTCTTGTTTGTATTCTTTAGTGAAACCTTCGATACACTGCCTCTTGATTGTATTCTTTAGTGAAACCTTCGATACACTGCCTCTTGTTTGTATTCTTTAGTGAAACCTTCGATACACTGCCTCTTGATTGTATTCTTTAGTGAAACCTTCGATACACTGCCTATTGTTTGTATTCTTTAGTGAAACCTTCGATACACTGCCTCTTGTTTGTATTCTTTAGTGAAACCTTCGATACACTGCCTCTTGTTTGTATTCTTTAGTGAAACCTTCGATACACTGCCTCTTGTTTGTTTTCTTTAGTGAAACCTTCGATACACTGCCTCTTGTTTGTATTCTTTAGTGAAACGTTCGATACACTGCCTCTTGTTTGTATTCTTTAGTGAAACCTTCGATACACTGTCTCTTGATTCGTTTTTGTATGCTGATTCAATCCTTAATAGGTCAAATTGTGACAAATTCTAAGAGTCACGTGTCTAGATTAAAGTCGGTTGACTAGAGCCACCATCGGGAACCGCAGTATAATTATAGATCTGATACAGGTCCATGGCCTAGATCACGCCACTTTCATCTACTAAAACATTTGTATTTCAATGTTACGATTTTGAGTCCTTGAAGAAGATAAACTTAATGAACTTATTAATTACAAGAGTTCGGAGGCCACGAGTTGCCAAGGTCCACATGTAGTTGTTGAATAAATAGTGTATCTAAACTATTATATTCAAAACATTTTCGGTACTGATTAAATGAACCGGTTAAATAAAGCCATATCTGTGCCTAATATCACAGGCGTCTAGCTGCTTCTGGTTAATATTTACAGAGAAAATAGTAGCCCCTACTTATATCAACAGTTCATGTAGTATAGGAGTGGGGACTAATATTTTTTCTCTGTCAATACTAGCCAGAAGCATTCGCCTGTGATAATATTAAGCCGATTATATCTCTACATGTAATTGTTCAAATATTTAACAAGCAAAGCGTTATATAATCTGAAAGAGGATTTAATGTGAAACATACAGACTTAAAAGCAGTTCGATCGATGATCTATACCGTTGTAAGGTTCCAATAAATATTACAAAGCCAATCGCTTGCTTCCACCTCACCTCACTTCGCTATAGTTAACAGGTCATTATCGTAGTGCCATCGCCATCACATGCGTGCAGGTGTAAAATTATGTTCGTACAGGGGAGACTATTGATGCGTGAATTCGGTGGGGTGGGGGGGATACATGTACATGTAGATGTATATGGAAAAGAAACTAGGGCACATATATATGTACACTAGTCCCCGTCCCCAAATCCATACACCGTAGATCGAGTGTCTGGTTGGGTATAAAGGGATGGCATTTACTATAGATACAAATAGAGGATACATATAAGTATAAATATCCTCGAACGCCCCTCCCGGAAATAGGACCCGTCTATACATCATAGCATGAGCCTGATTAGGTACATACATATGTATTGTTTATACATATATGAGGTTGACACTATATAGCTAGTGTACATATATTTTACAGACATTTATTGTTGTAACGGTAGAATGGGTTGGCGTGTTTATGATAAAGCGCTACCACACCTACACACTAGAGCTACACATGTACACACATGTACCGCTAAAAGCCGACATAATATATGTGTAAACTACAGACGGACATTTTAAGCCTAAATACGCCGGCATTTATACTTACCGTGTGTGTCCATATTTGTTATGAACACAGGTAGCAGTCACACCTGATGATTAGAGGTATCTCACATCTGTCACGCACGCACGTGACCCGCAGGTTCTGGTTTTTATGTCTCTGAGGTGCATTATGGCCGAATCGTCTTGGGATGACGGTAATCAATTCAACCTTGCTGTTGCTGCTGCTGCTGTCGACGCTGAACACAAGGGAGATCACTCTAACAGAAACATATATTGATCGTCACTTGCTTTAGAACCAGAGACATATGTAACATGTCGTGTCTTCGATGATCATCTACTGAAAAGGACGTCATCATATTAATAACATAAATAAATAAAAAACCAAATTGATTGACATCAATTCATTTGAAAATAAACAAATATATAAAATAAATTAATTATATAAAATGAATAAAAATGGATTGATGGTAAAGCGAATATGTTCGTGTTGCAATGCAAATTATCGGTGTTGCGGATAAAATATTTCATTTCTGATCAATTACTAAAGGATCGTCAGTTAAACTAACTTCTAAATGGAAACGAACCCCTTACCAAAATTCGTGTTTAGGTACACTGTATAATGTTAAAAAAAAAGGCATTGTACATCGACAACGAGAGAAACTGGATAAGATGGAATTTAAACATAAAGTGTGAAACAATTTGATTAGTGTTAAGATTTTTTCGCGGTCACAAGTAAACGTTTTGTATCCGGAAACACCAAAGGAATAAAGGCACGATCATACAATCGTACGTACACTAGAGTTGACTTACGACGTACACTAGAGTTGACTAACGACGTACACTAGAGTTGATTACGACGTACACTAGAGTTGATTACGACGTACACTAGAGCTGACTTACGACGTAAACTAGAATTGATTACGACGTACACTAGAGCTGACTTACGACGTACACTAGAGTTGACTTACGACGTACACTATAGTTGATTACGACGTACACTAGAGCTGACGTATGACGTACACTAGATTTGATTACGACGTACACTAGAGTTGATTACGACGTACACTAGAGCTGACTTACGACGTACACTAGAGTTGATTACGACGTACACTAGAGTTGACTTACGACGTACACTAGAGTTGACCTACGACGTACACTAGAGTTGATTACGACGTACATTAGAGTTGATTACGACGTAAACTAGAGCTGACTTACGACGTACACTATAGTTGATTACTACGTACACTAGAGTTGACGTACGACGTACACTAGAGATGACTTACGACGTACACCAGAGTTGATTACGACGTAAACTAGAGCTGACTTACGACGTACACTATAGTTGATTACTACGTACACTAGAGTTGACGTACGACGTACACTAGAGCTGACTTACGACGTACACTAGAGTTGACTTACGACGTACTCAACAGTAGACTTACGACGTACACTAGAGTTGATTACGACGTACACTAGAGTTGATTTACGACGTACACTAGAGTTGATTACGACATACACTAGAGTTGATTACGACGTACACTAGAGTTGATTTACGACGTACACTAGAGTTGATTTACGACGTACACTAGATTTGATTACGACGTACACTAGAGTTGATTACGACGTACATTACAGTTGATTACGACGTACACTACAGTTGATTACGACGTTCACTAGAGTTGATTACGACGTACACTAGAGCTGATTACGACGTACACTAGAGTTGACTTACGACGTACACAACAGTTGACTTACGATGTACACTAGAGTTGATTACGACGTATACTACAGTTGACTTACGATGTACACTAGAGTAGACTTACGACGTACACAACAGTTGACTTACGATGTACAGTATAGTTGACTTACGACGTACACTAGAGTTGATTACGATGTACACTAGAGTTGATTTACGACGTACACAACAGCTGACTTACGATGTACACTAGAGTTAATTACGACGTACACTAGAGTTGACTTACGACGTACATTAGAGCTGACTTACGACGTACACTAGAGATGACTTACGACGTACACTAGAGTTGATTACGACGTACACTAGAGTTGACTTACGACGTACACTAGAGTTGATTACGACGTACACTAGAGATGACTTACGACGTACACTAGAGTTGACTTACGACGTACACTAGAGCTGACTTGCGATGTACACTAGAGCTGACTTACGACGTACACAAGAGCTGACGTACGACGTACACTAGAGTTGATTACGACGTAAGCTAGAGCTGACTTACGACGTACACTAGAGTTGACTTACGACGTTCACTAGAGTTGATTACGACGTACACTAGAGTTGATTACGACGTAAACTAGAGCTGACTTACGACGTACACTATAGTTGATTTCGACGTACACTAGAGTTGATTACGACGTACACTAGAGTTGATTACGACGTACACTACAGTTGACTTACGACGTACACTAGAGTTGATTACGACGTACACTAGAGCTGACTTACGACGTACACTAGAGTTGATTACGACGTACACTAGAGTTGACTTACGACGTACACTAGAGTTGACCTACGACGTACACTAGAGTTGATTACGACGTACATTAGAGTTGATTACGACGTAAACTAGAGCTGACTTACGACGTACACTATAGTTGATTACTACGTACACTTGAGTTGACGTACGACGTACACTAGAGATGACTTACGACGTACACCAGAGTTGATTACGACGTAAACTAGAGCTGACTTACGACGTACACTATAGTTGATTACTACGTACACTAGAGTTGACGTACGACGTACACCAGAGTTGATTACGACGTAAACTAGAGCTGACTTACGACGTACACTAGAGTTGATTACGACGTACATTAGAGCTGACTTACGACGTACACTAGAGTTGACTTACGACGTACACTAGAGTTGATTACGACGTACATTAGAGCTGACTTACGACGTACACTAGAGTTGACTTACGACGTACACTAGAGTTGACTTACGACGTACACTAGAGTTGATTACGACGTTAACTAGAGCTGACGTACGACGTACACTAGAGCTGACGGACGACGTACACTAGAGTTGACTTACGACGTACACTAGAGCTGACGTACGACTTACACTAGAGTTGACGTACGACGTACACTAGAGTTGATTACGACGTACACTAGAGCTGACTTACGACGTACACTAGAGTTGATTACGACGTACACTAGAGTTGACTTACGACGTACACTAGAGTTGACCTACGACGTACACTAGAGTTGATTACGACGTACATTAGAGTTGATTACGACGTAAACTAGAGCTGACTTACGACGTACACTATAGTTGATTACTACGTACACTAGAGTTGACGTACGACGTACACTAGAGATGACTTACGACGTACACCAGAGTTGATTACGACGTAAACTAGATCTGACTTACGACGTACACTATAGTTGATTACTACGTACACTAGAGTTGACGTACGACGTAAACTAGAGCTGACTTACGACGTACACTATAGTTGATTACTACGTACACTAGAGTTGACGTACGACGTACACTAGAGATGACTTACGACGTACACCAGAGTTGATTACGACGTAAACTAGAGCTGACTTACGACGTACACTATAGTTGATTACTACGTACACTAGAGTTGACGTACGACGTACACTAGAGTTGACGTACGACGTACACCAGAGTTGATTACGACGTAAACTAGAGCTGACTTACGACGTACACTAGAGTTAATTACGACGTACATTAGAGCTGACTTACGACGTACACTAGAGTTGACTTACGACGTACACTAGAGTTGATTACGACGTACATTAGAGCTGACTTACGACGTACACTAGAGTTGACTTACGACGTACACTAGAGTTGATTTAGGACGTACACTAGAGTTGATTACGACGTTAACTAGAGCTGACGTACGACGTACACTAGAGCTGACGGACGACGTACACTAGAGTTGACTTACGACGTACACTAGAGCTGACGTACGACTTACACTAGAGTTGACGTACGACGTACACTAGAGTTGATAACGACGTACATTGGAGTTTATTCACGACGTACACTAGAGTTGACGTACGACGTACACTAAAGTTGATTACGACGTACACTAGAGTTGATTACGACGTACACAAGAGTTGTTGACGACGTACACTAGAGCTGACGTAAGACGTACACTAGAGCTGACATACGACGTAAACAAAAGCTGACTTACGACGTACACTATAGTTGATTACGACGTACACTTGAGTTGATTACGACGTTAACTAGAGCTGACGTTCGACGTACACTAGAGCTGACGGACGACGTACACTAGAGTTGACTTACGACGTATACTAGAGTTGATAACATAATATAATATATTTATTTATCGTTTAAGAAAAGAAAAAACACACTTTATATGAAAGAAAATGATTTTAATCTCATACATTATTTTGAAAGCAAAATGTCTCCGCTGAAAAATTCATCTGGTGTTGCATATATTTATCAATCTTACAATTAAGTGTTTGATTGATGCAACAATTAATATAAGTAATAAATAAAATAGAAATATAATAAATAAACTTTCTTGCACTGATATGTCTATGTTATATGTTAATGTTATACGCAGATGACAAATCACTCTCCAAATATGTATGACTGTATATAATTTGTATATATGTATGACTGTATGATATAAGTATGACTGTATGTAACATGTATGACTGTATTTAATATGTATGACTATATGTAATATGTATGACTGTATGTAACATGTATGACTGTATTTAATATGTATGACTATATGTAATATGTATGACTGTATGATATAAGTATGACTGTATGATATATGTATTATGTATGTAATATGTATGACTGTTTGTAATATGTATGACTGTATGTAATATGTATGACTGTATGTAATATGTATGACTGTATGTAATATGTATGACTGTTTGTAATATGTATGATGTATGTAATATGTATGACTGTATGTAATATGTATGACTGTATGTAATATGTATGACTGTATGTAATATGTATAACTGTATATAATATATAACATGTATGACTGTATGTAACATGTATGACTGTGTAACATGTATGACGTTATTTAAAATGTATGACTGTATGTAATATGTTTGACTGTATGTTTTATGTATTATGTATGTAATATGTATGACTGTATATAATATGTATGACTGTATGTAATATATAACATGTATGACTGTATGTAATATGTATGACTGTATGTAATATGTTTGACTGTATGTAATATGTATGACTGTATATAATATGTATGACTGTATGTAATATGTATGTAACATGTATGACTGTATGTAATATGTATGACTGTATGTAACATGTATGACTGTATGTAACATGTATGACTGTATGTAATATGTATGACTGTATGTAATATGTATAACTGTATGTAATATGTATGACTGTATGTAATATGTATGACTGTATGTAATATGTATGACTGTATGTAATATGTATGACTGTATGTAATATGTATGACTGTATGTAATATGTAATATGTATGACTGTATGTAATGTGTATGTGTGTAATATGTATGACTGTATGTATGATTGTATGTAATATGTATAATATATGTATGTAATATGTAATATGTATGTAATATGTATGTAATATGTAATGTGTATGTAATACGTAATATGTAATATGTATGACTGTATGTAATATGTAATATGTATGACTGTATGTAATATGTATGAATGTATGTAATATGTATAACTGTATGTAATATGTATTATGTATGTAACATGTATGACTGTGTAACATGTATGACTGTATATAATATATAACATGTATGACTGTATGTAATATGTATGACTGTATGTAATATGTATGACTGTATATAATATATAACTTGTATGACTGTATGTAATATGTATGACTGTATGTTATATGTATGACTGTATGTTATATGTATTATGTATGTAATATGTATGACTGTATATAATATATAACATGTATAACTGTATGTAATATGTATAACTGTATGTAATATGTATGACTGTATGTAATATGTATGACTATGTAATATGTATGACTGTATATAATATATAACATGTATGACTGTATGTTATATGTATTATGTATGTAATATGTATGACTGTATGTAATACGTATGACTGTATGTAATATATGACATGTATGACTGTATGTAATATGTATGACTGTATGTAATATGTATGACCGTATGTAATATGTATGACTGTATGATATATGTATTATGTATGTAATATGTATGACTGTATGATATATGTATTATGTATGTAATATGTATTATGTATGTAATATGTATGACTGTATGTAACATGTATGACTGTATGTAATATGTATGACTGTATATAATATATAACATGTATGACTGTATGTTATATGTATAACTGTATTTAATATGTATGACTATATGTAATATGTATGACTGTATGTAATATGTATAACTATATGTAATATGTATAACTGTATATAATATATAACATGTATTACTGTATGTAATATGTATGACTGTATGATATAAGTATGACTGTATGATATATGTATTATGTATGTAATATGTATGACTGTTTGTAATATGTATGACTGTATGTAATATGTATGACTGTATGTAATATGTTTGACTGTATGTAATATGTATGACTGTATGTAATATGTATAACTGTATGTAATATGTATAACTGTATGTTACATGTATGACTGTATGTAACATGTATGACTGTATGTAATATATAACATGTATAACTGTATGTAACATGTATGACTGTATGTAATATGTATGACTGTATGTAATATGTATGACTATATGTAATATGTAAGACTGTATGTAATTCGTATGACTGTATATAATATGTATGACTGCATGTAATATCTATGACTGTATGTAACATGTATGACTGTATGTAATATGTATGACTGTATGTAATATGTATGACTGTATGTAATATGTATGACTGTATGTAATATGTATGACTGTATGTTATATTATGAATGCACGTAATATGTATTTTACAAGTATACCTATGCCGTATGCATTTCAAAATAAATTTGAATTAAATTGAATTGAATTACATGTAAAGATAGTCTATAGAAAAAGGCAGCTACAGTTAAAAAACACAGGTAGTCGTGAACCCCTTATACTTGTATGTTGGTTTTGGTGTCCATCACCGGTTTGGTTCAAAACCACTAACCCATCACCTGTTTGGTTCAAAACCACTAACCCATCACCTGTTTGGTTCAAAACCACTAACCCATCACTTGTTTGGTTCAAAACCACTAACCCATCACCTGTTTGGTTACAGACCACTAACCCATCACCTGTTTGGACCTAGACCACTAACCCATCACCTGTTTGGTTACAGACCACTAACCCATCATCTGTTTGGACCTAGACCACTAACCCATCACCTGTTTGGTTACAGACCACTAACCCAACACCTGCTTGGACCTAGACCATTAACCCATCACCTGTTTGGTTACAGACCACTAACCCAACACCTGCTTGGACCTAAACCACTAACCCATCACCTGTTTGGTTACAGACCACTAACCTATCACCGGTTTGGACCTAGACCACTAACCCATCACCTGTTTGGTTCTAGACCACTAACCCATCACCGGTTTGGACCTAGACCACTAACCCCTCACCGGTTTGGTTCTAAACCACTTACCCATCACATGTTTGGTTACAGACCACTAACCCATCACCTGTTTGGTTCTAAACCACAAACCCATCACGGTTTGGTTCAAAACCACTAACCCATCACCTGTTTGGACCTAGACCACTAACCCATTACCTGTTTGGACCTAAACCTCTAACCCATCACCTGTTTGGTTCCAAACCACAAACCCATCACGGTTTGGTTCAAAACCACTAACCCATCACCTGTTTGGACCTAAACCACTAACCCATCACCTGTTTGGACCTAGACCACTAACCCATCACATGTTTGGACCTAGACCACTAACCCATCACCTGTTTGGACCTAGACCACTAACCCATCACCTGTTTGGTTACAGACCACTAACCCATCACCTGTTTGGTTACAGACCACTAACCCATCACCTGTTTGGACCTAGACCACTAATTAATCACCGGTTTGGTTGTAAACCACTTACCCATCACATGTTTGGTTCTAAACCACTTACCCATCACATGTTTGGTTACAGACCACTAACCCATCACCTGTTTGGTTCTAAACCACTAAACCCTCACCTGTTTGGTTCTTAACCACTAATAGTCTAAATGTAGTGCTCTATTATTACAACAGCTGTATAGGTTACACTCAAACATGTTTACTAAGCGCAGAAATAAATGTGATGATTTATAATTCGCAGACACAATAGTATCCGTAATCACAAGTGTATTTACGCCTACTCTCCTCACTATCGTCGACATAAACGCATAGACTACGTTCGTTATGATAAATGTGATTATTCATAATTCACAGACGTAATAGTATCCATAATCACAGTTGTAATCATACCACTTTCTCGTACTGCTATAGACGTACACACATAGATCTAGGCCGTAATAATAGGGGTAGCCTTGTCCCCATCTAGTGTCATTCTCATAGATAGCTTCACCGTTAGCAACCCATTCGAAACTGCCAAGGTGTGTCTTTCTAGCGCCTATCCAGAAATGCCAATCTGAAAAAAATGACAACAATTTCACATCAAGTTTTCATCCGGAAATTTTATGCAAATAAGATATATTTATCGATTGTAATTTTCAATTAAACTAAAGACGATTTTCTGACCTTATAACTTGTTATTATATTATAGGGTATCCGAATTCAATCCATTGTGTTTCCAAGAGGTCCAGATATATTGTTTCATAAAGCTAACATACATACATAATATACAATGTTGTCATTAAATTTGACGCCTGCAATATTGTTACAGAGAAATATTGTATCCCATGTCTCCGTTATGGTTACTTACCAATAATTTCCATTAGAAAGTCCATGAGTTTCTGGCTTGGGTCCGTCACGAGGTTCGCCCCAGCTAGTTGACACTTAGCCTATTGTTTGGATTATAAACATTTAGTTAAAACGTAATACTAAAAATTTGAAACACTGATTTAAATTCGAGGAGAAATACATTTTGGTATGATCAAATCGGGACAACTTGAAAATTCTGCAGTGCGTAATTCCAGTACGGAAGATACAATAATGTACTTCAAATCCACCCTTTGATACACCAGATGACGTCATGTTAGATAGCGTCATCAACTGGGTTAGGGTTAGGTTTTTTTTTTCTTTTTCTTTTCTCGTTTTTTTATTTTATTGTTTTTCTTTCTTTTCTTTTTTTTTTACTCTCTAAGACACGCCAAACGTTATTATTTTCCCCCTTAAAAGTCTAGGCCTGTGGTGTAAGGGGTTATAACTGCAGTTCCCAAAAGTTCAAAATCTGACCCATGTGATCCACTCCGCTATCGGGGCATTACTTTGGCATCTACGACATACAAACTATATTGCTGGATTCTTAATCAAAGACTGGTCAAATGGCCGGAATCAAATGACGTCATCAGTGACGTACAAAGCGATTTTTGTAAAGCAAAATATTACTGACCACCTTTCTACAATTTCAGGGATACTGGAATCGCGTATCAAAACGAAACAACCACTTATGTAAGCCTCCGTCGACTTCTTAAAGGCGCACGATCGTATTCATCTCTTCTGTGCCCTAAATTAGCGGAAGTTGCAATAAGTGACAATTTTAGATGTGTACTATGTAGTTTGTATTCAAACGTGATGGGCTGTGTTCAAGTAAATTCTAATAATACTGACTGGTTCAATGTTCAACCGGTCTAAAACAAGGTTGTTTATTTTATCATGTTTAATGTGTTTATTAACGACCTAACCAATAAGCTTACAGAAAATCGGGACGGGTGTTGTAACAGATGAAGCGGCCATTGTCAGTCTGTTATGTGTGGACGATTTAGTACTCATCACGAAACTCACGTAGATAAAAATTTGGCGAAAAAAAAAAAAAAAAAAAAAATCACAAACAAACAGAAATAGCGCAAAGTGTTTTTGTTTTTGTTTTTGTTTTTTTATCAGAAAATGCTAAAATTACGTTGAGCAGTACATTCAAAATGGCACCGTCGTTTGAAGCGTAACGTTTCAGGAACACTGCATGAAAGTTTATGCAACTGATCCCCTGGCACAAACATTTTCTATTTCGATTTTGAATTTCATGGGGCCTTCGGACTATTGGGCATTCGGACTATCGGGCATCGGACTGTTGGGCATTCGGACTATCGGGCATTCGGACTATTGGGCATTCGGACTGTTGGGCATTCGGACTATTGGGCCTTCGGGCTATTGGGCCTTCGGACTATTGGGCATTCGGACTATTGGGCATTCGGACTGTTGGGCATTCGGACAATTGGGCCTTCGGGCTATTGGGCCTTCGGACTATCGGGCATTCGGACTATCGGGCATTCGGACTATTGGGCATTCGGACTGTTGGGCATTCGGACTATTGGGCCTTCGGGCTATTGGGCCTTCGGACTATCGGGCCTTCGGACTATTGGGCCTTCGGGCTATTGGGCCTTCGGACTATTGGGCCTTCGGGCTATTGGGCCTTCGGACTATTGGGCATTCGGACTGTTGGGCATTCGGACTATCGGGCCTTCGGACTATCAGGCTTTTGGACTATTCGGCCTCAGGACTATCGGGCCTTCGGACTTTCGGGCATGAGCAAGACTTACAGTTCTCACTAAGAATATTGTCAGACTGATGCGTTCAAAACAGGTTGTTTATTAACGGAAGTAAAACTAAAGATGTTCACTTCCGGAATGTAGGCACAGGGCGTCCAATGTATTGTTTAAGTATGGTAAGCTTGACATCGGTACATGTGATATATACAGCTATCTAGTATTGATGTTAACGGAAACATTGAATTATAGCGTACAAATGTAACTGCGAAATGTCAACGAGTCATGCGTTGGGAGATTAATTTAAGCAGTAAATACTGTCATTAATTTTTAATAATTTTAGTAATGTTCAGAAGCTGCGTCATGCTCTTTCAGACAGCCGCTGTACTAAATTATGTGCCAAAGCCCTGTTTAATATTTTAAATCGCTGAAGAAATTTAATGTCACTTAATTGATTTACTTTTCGGAGACTGATATTTTTTATTTGATATAAAGTTTTTTATTGATGTTACATAACATATTTTCTTCTTATTTTTAATATCTATATCCTCTCATAACTCTTTCAGTTTGGTATTCGTGATGAAATTTTATGTGATTTTTCATATGCATGTAAAGCAATGTTTTCATACTGTTACGAAAGGCGTGAGTTTCATAAAATATCAGTATCCTGTATCCTGTATCCTATACAATCCAGTTCAAATAAAAAATAGGAACCTTACGTGTATATGGTACGCCCTAGTCCTTTTGCTTGAGGATGTGTTTATTGTTCTACGTGCACACGTTTGCATGGATGATAAATACATTTTATAAGTTGAGTAAACCCTTGAATATTGTTAACCTTTTTCTGTAGATTGCTGGAAGCATGAATGTTACAAGTATACATTTATCAAGCATATCTTAAATAAAATTGCTATGTGTCACCCAAGACACACTACAGAATGTAACACTTCACTATAAACGAATTACTGTAAATGTTCAAATTTTAGCGGGACTTTATGTTAGCGCTTTTCGCGATGGAAACATGACTCTTAATTATCATTGCAATAATTGCACTTTCTATATAAACTGTTCTTTTTATACAAGATATTTTTGGCGCGCCAATTCATCAATACGTTAATTTATGAAAATTTGGAAATACGCGCTAAAATTTTAACTCGCAAAATAAAATACGTTTCCAGTATGACACTATGATGGCTCGACTATCGTTTGCAGAGATATGAAAATATTAACAAGAATGAAAAGACATTTTACCGTACAAAGATTCGCATTACTTAGTCATGATGCTTATCATCAGTTTGATAGTGTGAGAATTTCTTGTTGCAGATTTTTGAATACATCAATAATTTTAGAGAAAAACAAAATTAAATCAAAACAATTGATGAACGACTTTTTTTTTTTTTTTTTTTTTTAGTATATAGGGAACTTTGATATGAAATATGCAATGAATGGTTAAGAGTTTTCTCTAGCACAAACAAGTTTTTTTTCCCTCTACATTCATGTTTTTACGTCCCATTAACAGCAAGGATCATTTAAAGACGTGCTAGGTTTATGAGGCGAAGAAAAGCCGGAGAAAAACCACCCGCCAACGGTCAGTACCTGGCAACTGCCCCACGTGGGTTTCAAAATTGCGACCAAGAAATGGAGGCCTAGTAATAAAGTGTGGGACACCTTAACCACTCGGCCACCCGGTCCCTCCATTCAGCAATATCTAGCTCGTACAATGTGCAAGGTCAGATCACGCCAGTCATTTGATATAATTTACACTATTTAATGGCTTCAAAAAACTATATAAAGGTTTTTATTTTTTCAACAATAAACAATTAAAGAGAAATATTTTGATTTAATTAAAAATGTTCGTCTCTCTTCAGGACTCTTTATTCCGCGTGGTATGTAAGGTCAGTGTAGCCCAGATATTTGATATTGTATACAATATTTAATGGTTCAAAAAATGGGTATTAATATATCTGTGTATTAAATATGATGGTTACCTGAGCATCTGTCCAGGTCAAATACTGTAGCCCGAAATAGTAGCATCGATCCTCAAACATATGAATAGTTGGGTTAGATTTGATATTTTCTGAAATAAAAGATCGGTTATCATTAAAACTGTGAAGTAAATTTGCTTCAATTATCAATTATTCATTAATTTATTCCAGATCATTTTCTAGTTTATATATTACATATTGAAATATTTGTCTACTACGTGTAACTAGCAACCTGGCGCTAATAATATATATATAAATAAAAAATCGGAAAAAATTAAGGCGATGCAAATATTCAGATGTTTCGCAAAGACAGAAATGGCGGGTAATAAGGAATAAATTATAAGCATCGTTTGTTCCCCAAAACTCGATCGATCGAGAAAACGACGGCCGAGGGTCGACAATAATCGGAAGTTCTCGGGTGTCATCCATACAATTAATGATCCCTATTTGATATAATGAAATGGGAGTTAAGATTTCTATTTGATATATATTGAAATGAGAGAAATGATTCCTACTCAATACAATGTAATAGGCGAAATGATTCCTTTGAAATATAATTTCAGGAGAGAAATAATTCATATTTAATGTAATATCAGGAGAAAAATGATTCCTTTTTAATGTAATGTCAGGAGAGAAATGATTCCTATTTAATGTAATGTCAGGAGAGAAATGATTCCTATTTAATGTAATGTCAGGAAAGAAATGATTCCTATTTAATGCAACGTCAGGAGAGAAATAATTCCTATTTAATGTAATGTCAGGAGAGAAATGAATCCTATTTAATGCAATGTCAGGAGGGAAATGATTCCTTTTTAATGTAATGTCAGGAGAGAAATGATTCATATTTAATGTTATGTCAGGAGAGAAATGATTCCTATTTAATGTTATGTCGGGGAGAAATGATTCCTATTTAATGTAATTTCAGGAGAGAAATGATTCCTATTTAATGTCATGTCAGGAGGGAAATGATTCCTATTTAATGTAATGTCAGGAGGAAAATGATTACTATTTAATGTAATGTCAGGAGGGAAATGATTCCTATTTAATGTAATGTCAGGAGAGAAATGATTCCTTTTTAATGTAATGTCAGGAGGGAAATGATTCCTATTTAATGTAATGTCAGGAGAGATATGATTCCTATTTGATGTAATGTCAGGAGGGAAATAATTCATATTTAATGTAATGTCAGGAGAGATATGATTCCTATTTGATGTAATGTCAGGAGAGAAATGATTCCTATTTAATGTAATGTCAGGAGAGAAATGATTCCTTTTTAATGTAATGTCAGGAGAGAAATGATGCCTTTTTAATGTAATGTCAGGAGAGAAATGATTCATATTTAATGTTATGTCAGGAGAGAAATGATTCCTATTTAATGTTATGTCGGGGGAGAAATGATTCCTATTTAATGTAATTTCAGGAGAGAAATAATTCCTATCTAATGTAATGTCAGGGAAGAAATGATTCCTTTTTAATGTAATGTCAGGAGAGAAATGATTCCTATTTAATGTAATGTAAGGGAAGAAATGATTCCTTTTTAATGTCATGTCAGGGAAGAAAATGATTCCTATTTAATGTAATGTCAGGAGGAAATGATTCCTAATAATGTCATGTCAGGAGGGAAATGATTCCTATTTAATGTCATGTCAGGAGGGAAATGATTCCTTTTTAATGTAATGTCAGGAGAGAAGATGAGAAGATTCCTTTTTATGTAATGTCAGGAGAGAAATATTTATATTTAATTAATGTCAGGAGAGAAATTATCTATTTAATGTAATGTCAGGAGAGAAATGATCCTATTTAATGTAATGTCAGGAGAGAATGATCCTTTTAATGAATGTCAGGAGGAAATGATTCTATTTAATGTAATGTCAGGAGGGAAATAATTCCTATCTAATGTAATGTCTGAGAGAAAGATTCCTATTTAATGTAATTCAGAGAGAAATGATTCCTATTTAATGTAATGTCAGGAGAGAAATATTCCTATTTTAATGTAATGTCAGAGGGAAATGATTCCTTTAATGTAATGTCAGGAGAGAAAATTCATATTTAATGTAATGTCTTAGGGGAAGAAATAATTCCTATTTAACGTTTTGTCAGAAGAGAAATGATTCCTATTTAATGTAATGTCAGGGAAGAAATTATTCCTATTTAATGTAATGTCAGGAGAGAAATGATTCATATTTAATGTAATGTCAGGAGGGAAATAATTCCTATTTAATGTAATGTCAGGAGGGAAATAATTCCTATTTAATGTAATGTCGGGTGAGAAATGATTCATATTAAATGTAATTTCAGGAAAGAAATGATTCCTATTTAATGTAATGTCAGGAGGGAAATAAATCCTATTTGATGTAATGTCAGGAGAGAAATGATTCCTATTTAATGTAATGTCAGGAGAGAAATTATTCATATTAATGTAATGTCAGGAGGAAAATGATTTCTTTTTAATGTAATGTCAGGAGAGAAATAATTCATTATAATTCAATATTACTATTTAATGTAATGTCAGGAGAGAAATTATTTATATTTAATGTAATGTCAGGAGGAAAATGATTCCTATTCAATGTAATGTCATGAGAGAAATGACTCCTATTTAATGTAATTTCAAGAGAGAAATGATTCATATTTAATGTAATGTCAGGAGGGAAATAAATCCTATTTGATGTAATGTCAGGAGAGAAATGATTCATATTTAATGTAATGTCAGGAGGGAAATAATTCCTATTTAATGTAATGTCAGGAGGGAAATAATTCCTATTTAATGTAATGTCGGGAGAGAAATGATTCATATTTAATGTAATGTCAGGAAAGAAATGATTCCTATTTAATGTAATGTCAGGAGGGAAATAAATCCTATTTGATGTAATGTCAGGAGAGAAATGATTCATATTTAATGTAATGTCAGGAGGGAAATGATTCCTATTTAATGTAATGTCAGGAGGGAAATAATTCCTATTTAATGTAATGTCAGGAGGGAAATAATTCCTATTTAATGTAATGTCGGGTGAGAAATGATTCATATTTAATGTAATGTCAGGAAAGAAATGATTCCTATTTAATGTAATGTCAGGAGGGAAATAAATCCTATTTGATGTAATGTCAGGAGAGAAATGATTCATATTTAATGTAATGTCAGGAGGGAAATGATTCCTATTTAATGTAATGTCAGGAGGGAAATGATTCCTATTTAATGTAATGTCAGGAGAGAAATGATTTCTTTTTAATGTAATGTCAGGAGAGAAATAATTCATTATAATTCAATATTACTATTTAATGTAATGTCAGGAGAGAAATTATTTATATTTAATGTAATGTCAGGAGGGAAATGATTCCTATTCAATGTAATGTCAGGAGAGAAATGACTCCTATTTAATGTAATTTCAAGAGAGAAATGATTCATATTTAATGTAATGTCAGGAGGGAAATAAATCCTATTTGATGTAATGTCAGGAGAGAAATGATTCATATTTAATGTAATGTCAGGAGGGAAATAATTCCTATTTAATGTAATGTCAGGAGGGAAATAATTCCTATTTAATGTAATGTCGGGAGAGAAATGATTCATATTTAATGTAATGTCAGGAAAGAAATGATTCCTATTTAATGTAATGTCAGGAGGGAAATAAATCCTATTTGATGTAATGTCAGGAGAGAAATGATTCATATTTAATGTAATGTCAGGAGGGAAATGATTCCTATTTAATGTAATGTCAGGAGAGAAATGATTCCTATTTAATGTAATGTCAGGAGAGAAATGATTTCTTTTTAATGTAATGTCAGGAGAGAAATAATTCATTATAATTCAATATTACTATTTAATGTAATGTCAGGA
Source organism: Pecten maximus (assembly GCF_902652985.1). Lineage (NCBI taxonomy): Eukaryota > Metazoa > Mollusca > Bivalvia > Pectinida > Pectinidae > Pecten > Pecten maximus. The sequence goes on from NC_047024.1 coordinate 15,405,801, forward strand.
GGGAAATGATTCCTATTTAATGTAATATCAGGAGAGAAATGATTCCTATTTAATGTAATGTCAGGAGGGAAATGATTCCTTTTTAATGTAATGACAGGAGAAAAATAATTCATATTTAATGTTATGTCGGGGAGAAATGATTCCTTTTTAATGTAATGTCAGGAGAAAAATGATTCTTTAAATGTCATGTCAGGAGAGAAATGATTCCTATTCAATGTAATGTCAGGAGGGAAATGGTTCATATTTAATGTCATGTCAGGAGGGAAATGATTCCTATTTAATGTAATGTCAGGAGAGAAATAATTCATTATAATTCAATATTACTATTTAATGTAATGTCAGGAGAGAAATTATTTATATTTAATGTAATGTCAGGAGGGAAATGATTCCTATTCAATGTAATGTCAGGAGAGAAATGACTCCTATTTAATGTAATTTCAAGAGAGAAATGATTCATATTTAATGTAATGTCAGGAGGGAAATAAATCCTATTTGATGTAATGTCAGGAGAGAAATGATTCATATTTAATGTAATGTCAGGAGGGAAATAATTCCTATTTAATGTAATGTCAGGAGGGAAATAATTCCTATTTAATGTAATGTCGGGAGAGAAATGATTCATATTTAATGTAATGTCAGGAAAGAAATGATTCCTATTTAATGTAATGTCAGGAGGGAAATAAATCCTATTTGATGTAATGTCAGGAGAGAAATGATTCATATTTAATGTAATGTCAGGAGGGAAATGATTCCTATTTAATGTAATGTCAGGAGAGAAATGATTCCTATTTAATGTAATGTCAGGAGAGAAATGATTTCTTTTTAATGTAATGTCAGGAGAGAAATAATTCATTATAATTCAATATTACTATTTAATGTAATGTCAGGAGGGAAATGATTCCTATTTAATGTAATATCAGGAGAGAAATGATTCCTATTTAATGTAATGTCAGGAGGGAAATGATTCCTTTTTAATGTAATGACAGGAGAAAAATAATTCATATTTAATGTTATGTCGGGGAGAAATGATTCCTTTTTAATGTAATGTCAGGAGAAAAATGATTCTTTAAATGTCATGTCAGGAGAGAAATGATTCCTATTCAATGTAATGTCAGGAGGGAAATGGTTCATATTTAATGTCATGTTAGGGGAGAAATGATTCCTATCTAATGTAATGTCAGGAGAGAAATGACTCCTATTTAATGTAATATCAAGAGAGAAATGATTCATATTTAATGAAATGTCAGGAGGGAAATAATTCCTATTTAATGTAATGTCAGGAGGGAAATAATTCCTATTTAATGTAATGTCGGGAGAGAAATGATTCCTATTTAATGTAATGTCAGAAAAGAAATGATTCCTATTTAATGTAATGTCAGAAGAGAAATAATTTATATTTAATGTAATGTCAGGAGGGAAATGATTCCTATTTAATGTAATGTCAGGAGAGAAATAATTCATATTTAATGTTATGTCAGGGAAGAAATAATTCCTATTTAACGTTTTGTCAGAAGAGAAATGATTCCTATTTAATGTAATGTCAGGGAAGAAATTATTCCTATTTAATGTAATGTCAGGAGAGAAATGATTCATATCTAATGTAATGCAAGCTTGATATCACATTGATGGTACAGAAATATGCTTATGTATTGCAAATCTATAAAACATAAAAGATAATACAATTACCCAGGGCAGCAGTGCATTCCAACCTCCTAATGATTCTCTGGGGAAGAATATTCTCAATCGACACAAAACTCTTGGTCAGGTTCTGGAATTCCGACGAAGGGATGTCAGATGTGCAGTCAGCATCGAATGATTTTTCCATCGCCGTTATACGCTTGGTCAGGTTCTGGATTTCTAATGAAAGGATGTCAGATGTGCGGTCATTGTCGTCTGATTTCTCAACCGCTACGATACCTTTGGTTGCGTTCTTGATTTCCGACGAAAGGACGTCAAATTTGCTGTCACTTTCGTGTAATTTCTCCATCTTCTCGATACGTTTCGTCAAGTTTATAATCTCCGACGAAATGATATCAGATATGCAGTCAGAGTCGTGTGAGTTTTCTATCGCCATGATACGTTTGGTCAAGTTCTGCATTTCAAACGAAGGGAAGTCGGATGTGTAGTCACTTTCGTGTGCTTTTTCCATCGCCACGATACGTTTGGTCAAGTTTATAATCTCCGACGAAATGATATCAGATATGCAGTCAGCGTCGTGTAGGCTTTCTATCGCAAAAATACGTTTGGTCAAGTTCTGCATTTCCGTATCATTGTCCTGTAGTTTCTCCATCGCCTTGACATGTTCGGTAAGATTCCTAATTTCCGACGAAAGAATCTCTGATGTTTGGTAAGTTTCAAAAAAATTCTTCATCTCTACGATACGTTTCGTCATGTTCTGTATTTTCGACGAAAGGATGTCTGATGTGTTGTCATTGGCCTGTGCTTTCTCCATCGCCACAATGAGGTTGGCAATGTTCATAATTTCGGACGAAAGTATGTCAGATGAATTGTCGGTGTCGTGTGATTTCTCCATTACTACGATACGTTTTGTCAGGTTCCGGATTTCCGATGAAAGAATTTCTGGTGTAGTGTCATTGCCATGTGATTTTTCCATCGCCATAATATGTCTGGTGATGTTCTTGATTTCTGACGAAAGAATATCCAATGTTTTGTCAGTTTCAAATGATTTCTTTATCGCCACGATACCTTTGGCCAGGCTCTGGATTTCAGAAGAAAGGATGTCTGATGTGTTGTCACTGGCCAAGGTTTTCTCTATCGCCACAGTCAGTTTTGCAAGGTTTTGAATTTCGGACGAAAGAATATCAGATGAGTTGTCAGTGTCGTCTGATTTCTCCATCGCTACGATACGTTTGGTTAGGTTCTGAATTTCGCATGAAAGGCTGCTGGACGTGTTGTCAGTGCCTAGTGATTGCTCTATCATATCAACACGTTTGGTCATGTTCTGAGTTTCGCAGCAAGGAATGTTGAGTATGCTTGCATTTCCGTTTGTTATCTCTAATGCCACAATACGTTTAGTCAGGTTCTGGGTTTCGCAGCAAGGAATGTTGGGTATGCTTGCATTTCCGTTTGTTATCTCCAGTGCCACGATACGTTTAGTCAGGTTCTGGATTTCCGATGAAAGCATATTGGATGTGTTGTCAATGTTGTGTGATTTCTTCATCGTATCGATACGCTCCGACAGGTTCTGAATTTCGAATGAAGGGATACTGGACATGTTGCCATGGCCTAGTGATTTCTCCATTGCTACGATACGTTTGGTCAAGTTCTGAATTTCCAAGGAAAGGGTTTCGGTTGCGTTACCATTATCCTGTGATTTCTCCAACGCAATGATATGTCGGGTAAGGTTCTTCATTTCCGATGAAAGAATGTCGGAGCTGCAGTCAGGGTGATGTGAGCTTTCTATCGCTCCGATACGTTTGGTCAGGTTGTGGATATCCTGCGAAAGACTCTCAGTGACCGATGATTTCTCCATCGCCACAATACGTTCGGTAAGGTTCTTAAATTCCAACAAATATGCAGTAGACATGTTTACAAGGCCGTGGGCTTTCTCCATTGACTCGCGTAGTTCTGTCATCTGGATTTCCGACGCAGGGGCGGTTGTGTTCTTAGTGTCGTGTGATATTTCCATCGCATTGATAAGCGTGTTAATGTTTTGAATTTCCGACCAAAGGATGTCGGAAGTATTGAAAGTGCCTAGTGATTTCTCTATCACTTCGATACGATTGGTCAAACTCTGGATTTTGGGGAAAGGGATGCTGGATGTGTTGTCAGTACTAATTAACTTCTCGATACGTTTTGTCAGGTTCTGGATTGCCGATGAAAGAATGCCCGATGTTTTGACAAGGTTATGTGATTTTTCAATCGCCATGATATGTTTGGTAAGGTTATGAATTTCCGGCGGAAGAATGTCGCATGTTTGATTAGTTATGTGTGATTTCTCCATCGCCTCCATACGTTTGATCAAGTTTTGGATTCCCAACGAAGGAATGTCGAATTTGATGCCATTGCCTTTTGATATCTCCATTGCCTCAATACGCTTGGTCAAGTTCTGGATATCGAAGGAAGGGATGTTTGTTGTGTTTCCAGTGCCTAGTGATTTCTCCATCGACTCGAAACGTTTGGTCAGGTTCTTGATATCGAAAGAAGGAATGTTGGACGTGTTGTCGATGCCTAGTAATTTCTCCATCGACTCGATACGCTTCCTTAGGTTCTGAATTTCGAACGATGGGATGCTGGACATGTTGTCATTGCCTAGTGATTTCTCAATCGACTTGATACGTTTGGTCAGGTTGTGGATTTCGAAGGAAGGGATGTTTGACGTGTTGTCGGTGTCGATTAATTTCTCCATCGACTCGATACGCTTCGTTAGGTTCTGAATTTCGAACGATGGGATGCTGGACATGTTGGCATGGCCTAGTAATGTCTCCATCGACTTGATACATTTGGTCAGGTTCTGAATTTCGAACGAAAGGATGCTGGACGTGTTGTCGGTACCAAGTGATTTCTCCATCAACTCAAAACGTTTAGTTAGGTTCTGGATTTCGAAGGAAGGGATATCGGACTTGTTGTCGATGCCTAGTAAATTCTCCATCGACTCCATTCGTTTGGTTAGGTTCTGGATATCGAAAGAAGGAATGTTGGACGTGTTGTCAGTTCCTAGTGATTTCTCCATCGACTCGATACGCTTCGTTAGGTTCTGAATTTCGAACGATGGTATGCTGGACATGTTGGCATGGCCTTGTGATTTCTCCATCGACTTGATACGTTTGGTCAGGTTCTGGATTTTGAAGGAAGGGATGTCGGACGTGTTGTCGGTTCCTAGCAATTTTTCTATCGACTCCATACGTTTGGTTAGGTTCTTTATATCGAAGGAATGGATATCGGACGAGTTGTTGGTGCCTAGTGCGTTCTCAATCGACATGAAACGTTTAGTTAGGTTCTGGATATCGTAAGAAGGAATGTTGGACGTGTTGTCGGTGTCTATTAATTTCTCCATCGACTCGATACGCTTCCTTAGGTTCTGAATTTCGAACGATGGTATGCTGGACATGTTGGCATGGCCTAGTAATGTCTCCATCGACTTGATACGTTTGGTCAGGTTCTGAATTTCGAAAGAAGGGATGTTTGACGTGTTGTCGGTGCCTAGTAATTTCTCCATCGACTTGAAAAGTTTAGTTAGGTTCTGCATATCGTAAGAAGGGATGTTTGGCGTGTTGTTGGTTCCTAGTAATTTCTCCATCGACTCGATACGCTTTGTTAGGTTCTGAATTTCAAACGATGGGATGCTGGACATGTTGTCATGGCCTAGTGATTTCTCCATCGACTTGATACGTTTGGTCAGGTTCTGGATATCGAAGGACGGAATGTCGGACATATTGTCGGTGCCTAGTGATTTTTCCATCGACTCGATACGTTTGGTCAGGTTCTTGATATCGAAAGAAGGAATGTTGGACGTGCTTTCGATGCCTAATAATGTCTCCAATGACTCAAAATGTCTGGTCAGGTTCTGAATTTCGAACGAAAGGATGCTGGACGTATTGTCGGTACATAGTGATTTCTCCATCAACTCAAAACATTTGGTCAGGTTCTGGATAGCAAAGGAAGGGATGTCGGACGTGTTGTCGGTTCCTAGCAATTTTTCTATCGACTCCATACGTTTGGTTAGGTTCTTTATATCGAAGGAAGGGATGTTTGACGTGTTGTCGGTGCCTAGTAAATTCTCCATCGACTCCGTTCGTTTGGTTAGGTTCTTGATATCGAAAGAAGGAATGTTGGACGTGTTGTCAGTTCCTAGTGATTTCTCCATCGACTCGATACGCTTCGTTAGGTTCTGAATTTCGAACGATGGTATGCTGGACATGTTGGCATGGCCTTGTGATTTCTCCATCGACTTGATACGTTTGGTCAGGTTCTGGATTTTGAAGGAAGGGATGCTGGACGTGTTGTCGGTTCCTAGCAATTTTTCTATCGACTCCATACGGTTGGTTAGGTTCTTTATATCGAAGGAAGGGATGTTTGGCGTGTTGTTGGTGCCTAGTAATTTCTCCATCGACTCGATACGCTTCGTTAGGTTCTGAATTTCGAACGATGGTATGCTGGACATGTTGGCATGGCCTTGTGATTTCTCCATCGACTTGATACGTTTGGTCAGGTTCTGGATTTTGAAGGAAGGGATGTCGGACGTGTTGTCGGTTCCTAGCAATTTTTCTATCGACTCCATACGTTTGGTTAGGTTCTTTATATCGAAGGAAGGGATGTTTGACGTGTTGTCGGTGCCTAGTAATTTCTCCATCGACTTGAAAAGTTTAGTTAGGTTCTGCATATCGTAAGAAGGGATGTCGGACGCGTTGTCGGTTCCTAGCAATTTTTCTATCGACTCCATACGTTTGGTTAGGTTCTTTATATCGAAGGAAGGGATGTTTGGCGTGTTGTTGGTTCCTAGTAATTTCTCCATCGACTCGAAGGAAGGGATGTTTGACGTGTTGTCGGTGCCTAGTAAATTCTCCATCGACTCCGTTCGTTTGGTTAGGTTCTTGATATCGAAAGAAGGAATGTTGGACGTGTTGTCAGTTCCTAGTGATTTCTCCATCGACTCGATACGCTTCGTTAGGTTCTGAATTTCGAACGATGGTATGCTGGACATGTTGGCATGGCCTAGTGATTTCTCCATCGACTTGATACGTTTGGTCAGGTTCTGGATTTTGAAGGAAGGGATGCTGGACGTGTTGTCGGTTCCTAGCAATTTTTCTATCCACTCCATACGGTTGGTTAGGTTCTTTATATCGAAGGAAGGGATGTTTGGCGTGTTGTTGGTGCCTAGTAATTTCTCCATCGACTCGATACGCTTTGTTTGGTTCTGAATTTCAAACGATGGGATGCTGGACATGTTGTCATGGCCTAGTGATTTCTCCATCGACTTGATACGTTTGGTCAGGTTCTGGATATCGAAGGACGGAATGTCGGACATATTGTCGGTGCCTAGTGATTTTTCCATCGACTCGATACGTTTGGTCAGGTTCTTGATATCGAAAGAAGGAATGTTGGACGTGCTTTCGATGCCTAATAATTTCTCCAATGACTCAAAAT